>NC_138772.1:37545951-37748451 GCF_965119305.1 Pelophylax lessonae
CGTACAATCGGCAGATCTTTCGTCCGCCGACGTTTGTATGACGACGATCGGTACGTGTGTACGGGGCTTCAGTCCCGATTGGCCCCAGCGCCATTGGCTTCTATGGCTGTCAATCAAAGTCAGTGAGCCAATTAGGAGACAGATAGGGTGGGGCCCAATGGCAGCTCTGTGTCTGAATGGACCCACTGAGCTGCAGCTCGGCTCGGGTGCCCCCATAGAAAGCTGCTTGCTGTGGGGGCACTCAATAGGAGGGAGGGGCCAGGAGCAGGAACGAGGGACCTGCTCTGTGCAAAACCAACGGCCCAGAGGAGGTAAGTGTAATATGTTTGTTATTTATTTATTTTAAATGAGACTTTACAATCACTTTAAGCTTTTTTTTTTTTTTTTTGTTGCTTCCTGGTTTCTGGCCTAGGCCAAAATAATGCCATACATCCCAGGAGTCTTCAGGAGGGGCTTTCTCAGCTAAGCACACCCTCCTGCCTGTATTCCAGGAAGTAAATGCTACATGAATCATCTGCCCTTACTCATGATGGCTGGGGCCAGAAATGCTAGGGGGTGTTTTTCAAAGTGGTTTCTCAGCAAAATAAAGCATGGAGACATGGATGGATGGGTGAGCTTGCTTTGAATATTATAAATGAATTAAACAGCATGTTTCGCTTGTTATGCTCAGATGCAGTGTAGTTCTGCTTTGAAGGAAACCTTTCACCCTTGTGATGAAAGCATTGTGCAAGCTGCTACTACTAACCTTTATATGAAAATATTACTTGCTTTTCACGCTGATCCTCTTGCTTCCATATTGTCTGTGTAACTGCGCTGCATTTCGTTGGTTCTACACTTATTCTGGGTTAGTGATTCAGAAAGTATTGAAGTCAGGGGACCAGCATGACAGTCAACTAGCATCTTCAGTGGATGTATTTATCTCTATACATACCCCCCCGCACGCATGCAAAAGATACATATGAGATGGCGGCAGTCTATTTTGAGTTTTCCTTTTGTGTTGGGAAAGGCTGAAGAAAGGTGGGAAGCGGAAAAACATGATTTCAATGACAATAGACAGTTCAGCCACAGAAACACAATTTCTTTGTAGGACTCTAAGGATAAATGTAGTACTTGGATTTCTTGACCTTGCCATTAAGTCATGTACCAGTGTATATGTTGTGCCTTCTGGGAGTATATTACTATTAAGGTTGTAGTAGAAATGTACGGTAATGTAATGTCCTTTTTTCCTTCCCTATCTTGTTTGTGCTTGTCACAGTTTTTGGTGGTTTAAAGGGAATGTGTAATGGTTTTTGAACATATATTCTTCTTTTATTTATTACAGCCAGAGCATAGATGCCAACTGTCCCTGATTTGCCAGAACAGTCCCATGTCTTGGCACTCTGTCCTGTTGATGCTGTGTCCCGGACCATGTCCTGGAATCACAGCATCAACCTTATTTGAGTTACTGTACATGCACTGTCAGGGCCATCTTACCGAATAGGCATGCTGGGCAGTTGCCCGGGGGCCCCACCTGCCCAGCGACCTAGCCCCAGCCAAGCATTAGTCTTGATTCCTGTTTGCTTCCCGCCGCCAAACTTAGCAGGTGGCAAGCGCCTGTTGGCCCTGCACTGCTGTAAGGCCACTTGGGCCATGGAGGGGGAGCCCACAACTGCAGGAATGCCTATCCGCCTAAACGGGAACAGGCACACACAGGACATTCGAGTCTGACTCCCGTCCGTGTGTGTGTTCACCGAACCCAGCCGCCGAACTTGGAAGCTGTCATTAGCCTGGCACTGCTGTACCCATAAATATCACCTTATCGATAATTTGCATTTTTATACTCGTGGGTGATTGTGTAGGCGGGGGCCCCAGTGCACTGCATTGCCCGGGGCCCTTTAATGCTCTTAAAGCGGAGTTCCGGGCACAAAAACAATATTTTTTTTGTGCCCCTCCGCTAGTTCGAGATTACCTGAAAAGGAATTGGATAGTTATTTTTTTTTTTTTTTGTTTACTCACCTTTTAATTGAAGATCGTAAATACTCACCTCAGAGTACTTCCTCCCTCGGCGCCGCGGCTCACCCCGTCACTTCCTGTCTCGCTATGATTCCTGGGAGCTGAACGTCATCGCTCCCAGGAATCAATGCGACGGCACCGGCCCCGCTCGTCACTTTCGGGCGACGCCGTGGAGGAATGCGGCGCCGCACCGGAAGTGACGAGAGGGGCCGATGCGGCGCATTCTGGGACAAGAAGACGCGGAAGAAGACACAGAAGAGGACCGCGCCGGCTTCAGCTGCCCACAAGAGAGATGGAAACGCTGTGGAAGAAATTTTATAAGTAAGTATTTCTTCTAAAAGGTAAGTGCAAACCGGGACAGATCAGAGGCTAGCCATTGTGGAATGTGCTAGCCCTGACTGTCCGGGGGGTATGTTTATTAAAAAATGACTTCTGTGCCCGGAACTCCGCTTTAAGATGGCACTGTGCACAGTAACCTAATAAGGCATTAACTGCGGGGATCTGGGCTGAATTTGTGGAGGTGGGGGTCTGGGTGAGACCAAGTGGGCCTGATTTGGGCGTGTGGTTGGACAAAATGTGGACTGTGGGTGTGGTTCACAGTGTCCCAGGATCCAGGACCATCATTTTGGTAAGCATGCCAGAACTCCAGCAATTAAATATTTTGCATACTTACATTGGGCTAGCTTGGCTCAATGTAAGTATGCCTATGTGATACCTTACCGGCCTTTCTTGGAAACTGTAAATCACTGTAGGAGCCTGATCTGTTGTCCTTTTGCATAGTAACCACAGGGGGTTGTTTGCTTGCATCTTCTCTCAATGAATGCAAAGCCTTCTCAAAATTGGAGAAGGTGGAGAGGAGGGGCTGTAATGTCACTCCAAGCTGGCCAATTATAAGTTTGCAACCTATATCATCCCTGGAGTTCAGCTTTACATATTTTTAGCCAGATAAATATAAAATATAGAGTATTTATATTTTTCATACTCTGAGCCAGCAGATGGAGATTTAGGCTTGTTTTTAACATGTTTAGGGTTTTTTCTTCTTGCTGAAAAAAAGGCCTGTGTACAGAGCTCAATAGCTCCAGCTGAAGCTTTACAAAATAATAAGTAAGAGCAGTGACCTACCCAGTCCAAAATTTTAGGCTGTGAAAAATTGTAAGGAGTTTGTTTTTTTTTTACAAAAGATATATGCAAACTCTCTTTCGCCTAAAAACTTTTGCCCCATGTTCCTTGCAGTTTTTTCCCCTATGTGCACTGTGATTGCACAGTGCAGTATACATCGCAGCTCATGCTAAGCACCTCAGATGCTAGGCACAATGTTATTGGTAGCACATGCACATCAGCTGCTTCATCAGTGGGCATCCAATGACCAAGAAAGACCACCCTGAAATGGCAGCAGCAGACGGAGCAGTGCCAGAGCTTGGACCTGTCACCGCTGTCACAATTAGAGGTACATGTGCCATAATGTGCAAGTATACTGTGCATACTTACATACAGAGCTTTTTTTTCCACCACATCCAGAACTGCCTGGGCCTCACCGAACTGTCATGGTAAACACAGAAGCCAGAAGAGGAAATTTCCTGCGCTACTCATTTCCTCTGTCGGCTTCTGTGTTTACCAGTGACAGCACACCTCTTTGAGCGGTTCAGGCAAACTGAGCAGCACCAGTCCAAACTGCTTCTTCTGTAGACTTCCCCATGGCACTATCAGGAGAGTGAGAGCTCTGTACTGTGTGGGGGAGGAGGCTCCTGTACAATGGGGGCTCCTGTACTGTGCAGTGGGGATCTTTACTGTGTGGGGGTGCTCCTGTACTGTGGAGTGGCTTCTTCACTGTGGGGGGCTCCATACTGCATGAAGGGGCTCCTGTACTGTGGGGCCTCTGTACTGTGGGGGGGGCCCTGCACTGTGTAGGGGGCTCTGAACTGTATTTGTAGGGGCTTCTGTACTGTGGAGGGGGGGGGGGTCATATGTGAAGGAGCTCCAGTAATGTCGGGGCTGTACTGTGTAAAAGAACTCCTGTACTTTGGGGAGCTCTGTGCCTGGGGGGCGGAGGGGGGGGTCTGTACTGCAGGGGAGCTCTGTACTGTGTGTGGGGGCTCCTGTACTTTGGGGGGGGGGGGCTCTGTTCTGTGTGTGGGGCTTCTGTACTTTGAAGGGCTTCTGTGCTTTTGGGGGACTCCACCCTTTGGGGCGGTATCCTGTACTTTGGGGGGGCTCTGTACTGAGGGGAAGGAGGGGGAGCTCTGTACTGTATGTGTGTGTGTGTAGGGGGGGGGGATCCTGTACTGTGGAGGGGCTCTGTACAGGGGAGGAGCTCTGTACTGTGTGTGGGGGGATCCTGTACTGTGGAGGGGCTCTGTACAGAGTGGAAGCTCTTTACTGTGTGTGTGTGGGGGGGGGGGGGGTCCTGTACTTTGGAGGGGCTCTGTACAGAGGGGAAGCTATGTACTGTGTGGGGGGATCCTGTACTATGGAGGGGCTCTGTACAGAGGGGAAGCTCTGTACTGTGTGGGGGGATCCTGTACTATGGAGGGGCTCTGTACAGAGGGGAAGCTCTGTACTGTGTGGGGGGGGGGGTCCTGTACTGTGGAGGGGCTCTGTACAGAGGGGAAGCTCTGTACTGTGTGTGTGTGTGTGGGGGGGGGGGGGTCCTGTACTTTGGAGGGGCTCTGTACAGAGGGGAAGCTATGTACTGTGTGGGGGGATCCTGTACTATGGAGGGGCTCTGTACAGAGGGGAAGCTCTGTACTGTGTGGGGGGATCCTGTACTATGGAGGGGCTCTGTACAGAGGGGAAGCTCTGTACTGTGTGGGGGGGGGGGGTCCTGTACTGTGGAGGGGCTCTGTACAGAGGGGAAGCTCTGTACTGTGTGGGGGGATCCTGTACTATGGAGGGGCTCTGTACAGAGGGGGGACTCTGTACTGTATTACAGGCTCCTGTACTTTGGGGGGGCTCCTGTACTGGGGGAAGGACTCTACCCTGTGGGGGGGGGGGCTCCTTTATGGTGGGGGGCTCTGTACTGTGTAGCCAGCGTAAAACATCCACCAGTTGGGGAGCTTGCTCCACAATGACAATCATGAAAGAAACAGGCAGGCTGCCATTGCTAACCTTCTTCTGAAAAAAAAGGCTTGGCTTCCATTGTGTCCTCCAACGTTTGTGCTTTCTAAATTACTAACCAGCAAGCATGATCAGAATTGCTGATCTGCATATGTATGCAAATGTGGGGACTCAACAAGTTTCTCAAGTCAGAGGATAACCATGACATCAAGGGCACTATCTTTTTCCAGAAGCCCAACAAGGGCAGCCTCTTCATTTCTTTCTTGACAAGTTTCCTTAATAAATGACCCAGCAATGGCCGCTTTAAATAATGTCCTCACCGTACAGCATAAATCATGTGGGAGGAAGCATAATAAATGCGACATAAATCTGGAGTTTATGGTCAGACTAACACGGCATATTTACAGCATCTCACTTAGGTATTGTGGAAGCCGAGATTACGGCATAAAACATTCTACTAGTGAAGCTTATCCCTTATACATTTATTATTACTTAACGCCTTTTGCAATCATTTGCCTTTGAAGTATAAAGTATGGATTTTATAATGGCCTCATGTCACTTTTTCTAATAAAACATACTCCTTCCACACTTGGTGACTTAAAGGGTAACTGCACTTTATTGGGGAAAAAAATACAGCAAAAAAAAAATAATATTACATATAGATTGTGAGCTCTAACGAGCAGGGCCCTCTGATTCCTACTGTATTAAAGTGTATTGTAATTGTACTGTCTACCCTCAAGTTGTAAAGCGCTGCGTAAACTGTCGGTGTGATATAAATCCTATATAATAATAATAATAATAATATGCAAACCATGTTGTAATTTAATGTCATTAACCACTTCAGCCCTGGAAGGTCTTACCCCTTAATGACCAGGCCATTTTTTGCGTTTCGGCACTGCGTTGCTTTAACTGACAATTGCGCAGTCGTGCGACGCTGTACCCAAATACAATTGATGTCCTTTTTTCCCCCACAAATAGAGCTTTCTTTTAGTGGTATTTGATCACCTCTGCAGTTTTTTGTTTTTGCGCTATATATAAAAAAATAGCAACAATTTTGAAAAAACACCAATATTTTCTACTTTCTGCTCTAAAACATTCCCAATAAAAAATTTTTAAAAATCTAATTTTTTTTTATCAGTTTATGTCAATTTGTATTCTGCTACAAAATTTTGGTTAAAAAAAAAAAAAAAAATCCCAAAAAGCGTATAATAATTGGTTTGCGCAAAAGTTATAGCGTTTACCAACTACGAGATAGATTTATGGACTTTTTATTATTTTTTGAGTCATGCATTGCCATTGTGTGGGCGCCTGGATGCCAACAGCAAAGCAGTGAATGATGACGAATGCCATTGTCCTAGAGCAGGGGTCTCCAAACTTTCTAAACAGAGGGTCAGTTTTATTGTCCTTTAGACATTAGGAGGGCTGGACTGCAAAAGTGAAAATGCCCCAGCGTCACTGGGAGTAAACAATGCCTCTGAATTGGTGGTCAGTGGGAGTATATAAAAAAGATATAGCACCTCTGGTCAGTAGGAGCAGGAATAGTGCCTTGTCACTGGTGTTGGAGCAATAATGCCTCATCATTCATATCATTGGGAGGAAGAGTGCCCCATCGTTAGTGTCATTGGGAGGAAGAGTGCCCCATATTTGATGTCATTGGGAGGAAGAGTGCCCCATATTTGATGTCATTGGGAGGAAGAGTGCCCTATCCTTTGTGTCATTGGGAGATATAGTGCCCTATCCTTGACGTCATTAGGAAGAATAGTGCCCCATCATCGGTGTCATTGGGAGAAATAGTGTCCCGTTGCTGGTATCAGTGAGAGGAACGGTGCCTTAAAGGACTGGGTAAAGGCAAGCAAAGAGCTGCATTTCGCCCACGGGTTGCGGTTTGGAGACCACTGTCCTAGAGTATCATTGATTTTGCTTTGGTCCTGGAGGGTGACCCCCCTGAACTATGGCAAATCATGATGCTAATCCATGGCAAACTGTGTCCTCTGCTAGTAGCACCACCTGAGGAGCCCAAACAGTGCCCCTGGATGCCATGGCAGCCCAGTTGGGAAACATTGGAGCCATTTTGGTTGACACACTGGACAGAGTTACTGTATGTGTATCTATTACTTCTTGCCATATGTCATTATAATACATTACTTTTGAAACCTCTAAATGTTGGGTGTAGTGGCTCATTTCTTGATATGTTAATAATCCTACACACTGAGGAAGTCTCACTATGTTGCTATCGCACCCACATAGTGTCTATATTCTGATATGGCTTTTTTTATTGTGGCAGACTATATTTGATGTAATATTCGTTCCCTGCCATTCTCGGCAGAATTTGTGACAAAGAAAAGTTGAAAAATATGGAGGAAATATGTTATGAAAAGAACAGATGTAAGAGTTGGAGGCTATAAGATAAATGAAGGCAACAACCTGTCCCAGGAAATAAAAACAAATTTACGTGCCGGAGAGTGATGCTATTATTCACTAAAGACAGTTAGAAGATCAAGGATTTTGTCACAGAAATCTAAAATTCAGATTTATTCTGCTCCCAGACCCGTTGTATATGTAGCGGAGACCTGGGTGCTAACAATAGCAGAGGTGGACAGGAAGACGAGGCTTCTGGGGGGGAACTCATAAATTCAGAATGAGGGCAAATAAGAGTTATACAACAGCTTTAAAGGGAACCGGTCAACTTGCCCTTCCTTCTGACCCAGTTATAATTACCTTCAAAGTACTTCCTTTGCAGCTCTTTCCTCTGTGATAGTCACAAGGTGATCATCCTAAACTCTGGCTTAAAAAATAATTCTATTCAAGTATGGATTTTTAACTCATACAAGTCCCTTCTGTTGCTCTCATCCTCAACCTCCTCCAAACCTCCAAATTCCCTTTTTTTTTTGGCTTCTGTGATCTGGCTACGTTCATTCTCCATGGTCCCACTCAATGAAGGAATGTAGCCATCCTCTCTTGATCATTCCTGACTATGGGATGTGTGGCATGCATATGCAATGAGTGCAACTGCTCCTTCCAAACAAATGGAACTGAGGGTGGAAAGGAGAAGTTTGTGAGCTCACAGAGAATGTTACAAAGAGGCAGAAAAACACAGTAAGGGGCAATTAATTAAAAAATAGATTACAGGGTCATTAAAGCAGGGCTCCACCCAAAAGTGGAACTCTGCTTCTTTGTACCCTCTCACCCTCCACTGCCACAATTGGCACTTTTTGGGAGGGAGGGGGGTACAGGTCCCTGGTTTTGACAGGCACTCGCTCCCACTTCCCACTGTCCCCACATTGGGTTTTATCTTCTCTGTGTCCCCACTGAGTACTTTTCCTCTCTGTGCCCCCATTGGTTAGCCTTCCTTCTCTTTGCACCCATTGGGTAGATTAATTTTCTGTGCCCCCATTGGTTAGCCTTCCTTCTCTGTGCACCCATTGGGTAGATTTATTTTCTGTGCCCCCATTAGGTAGTTTTCTTCTCTGTGTCCCCATTAGGTAGTTTCCCTCTATGTGCCTCCAGTGAGTAGTTTTCATCTGTGTCTCCATAGGTATCGTTCCTCTCTGTGCCCCCACTGGGTATTGATTCTCACTCTGCACAGCGATCTATGTCATTTCCGGCCCCTCCTCCTTCCCCCGCTGCCTTCTGAGACACACAGAGGCCAGAATATAGCAGGAGCATTCCGAAAGTGCAGGTGCCAAAAATCCCCCCTTCATCAGGGCTAAAATGAAAATGACATTGCTTTCTATAGGACTCTATCTCAAGAGACTCCTGGGTAGGGTTGAGCGAACACCTAGATGTCCGTGTTCGACGGGTTCGGCCGAACTTTAAAAAAAAGTCCGGGTCCGTGTCCCGGACTTTTACCGAACTTTTCCCGGACGCCGAACCCCATTGAAGTCAATGGGGACCCGAACTTTAAGGCACTAAAATGGCTCTAAAACACCAAAGGAAAGGGCTAGAGTGCTGCAAATGGCAGCAAAACGTAATTAAGAGCATGGCAAGTGCTCTGCAAACAAATGTGGATAGGGAAATAACTTAAAACAACAAAAAAAACAGAAAAATAAAACAATGTTCTTCTTCATCTCTGAAGGACGAGGCCCATATGGAGTAGGAGGGAGGTTAAGGTGGTGGTGGATGTGGCGGTGACATAGGCGTGCGCACAGGGTGTGCTGGGTGTGCCTGGGCACACCCTAATCACCTAGGGCACATAGCATTGCCAGTGAGGAGATGGGAAAGATCTCCCTGGGACCTGCTCTGCTCTATTTCTCCTTGCCTACAGGTACATGGCCCCGATACATTACTCTCCCTGCTGGCAAACACATGCATGTGTATTTCAACTTTGGGGTGCACACCTTAATGCAATAGGCTGCGCACACCTATGGGCGGTGTAGGTGGAAGCGGCGGTGGAGGAGGACCAGGGCCGGATTAACAGCATCATGGGCTTGGTGCTGAGGATTTTGAAGGGCCTTAGGGCCGTGCCTTGCCATGCACCCAGAGGAGGAAGGGTGCAGCCATGCATGCCTAATTCAACATGGGATGCTGTCTCTGAAGCCCATAAACACATCCATGCATCGCCAACTGTCCCTCCTTGTCCGGCCTTCACGCTGTGTGGGGAGGTTCTGAGGGTGCTGCCTGGGGAAGCGAGCATAGAAGCCAGACTTCTGTGTTTACAAGTGACAGAAGAGCGGTAACAGTGAATATGGCCAACCCGGGGCCTATATAAAAGGTAGGGGCCTGGAGCTGCAGCTCCAATAGCCCCTACATTAATCTGGCCCTGAGGAGGAGGACGAGGTAGCCAACACTGCTTCTTTTCACAAATTTTAAATGAGGGTACACCCCAAAAGAGTGAGAAAGAGCAAAAATGGAACAATGGGTGGGTAAGGTCGGTATCCATTGCTATTCTGCATAAGGTACGGAAAAGTCCCGTGGGATCCATGCCTGGTTCATTTTAATGAACGTGAGCTTGTCCACATTGTCTCTGGACAGGCGGCTGCGCTTGTCTGTTATAACGCCCCCAGCCGTGCTAAATACCCGTTCAGATAATACACTGGCTGCAGGGCACGCCAGCACCTCCAAGGCGTAAAGGGCAAGCTCAGGCCATGTGCCCAATTTGGAGACCCAGAAGTTGAAGGGGGCAGACCCGTCATTCACTACATGTAGGCGTGTGCACACATACTGCTCCACCATGTTGGTAAAATGCTGCCTCCTGCTAAGACGTTCCATCTGAGCTGCTGGTGCTGCTGTTTGTTGTGGCGTGCTGACAAAGCTTTTCCACATTTCGGCCATGCTAACCCTGCCTTCTGAGGTGCTGGCGGTGCCCTGGTTGCGTTGGCGACCTCCTCCTCCTCCTCCTCTGCCTTGTGCTTCCACTGTGGCCCCGCTGTCAGATGGGAATGCCAGCAGCATGGCGTCTACCAGCGTGCGCTTGTACTCGCGCATCTTGCGATCGCGCTCCAGTGAGTGAATTAAGGACGGTACGTTGTCCTTGTAACGGGGATCCAGCAGCGTGGCCACCCAGTAATCAGCACAAGTTAGAATGTGGGCAACTCGGCGGTCGTTGTGGAGACACTGCAGCATGTAATCGCTCATGTGTGCCAGGCTGCCCAGAGGCAACGAAAGGCTGTCCTCTGTGGGAGGTGTATGGTCCGTGTCCTCTGTATCCCCCCAGCCACGCACCAGTGATGGCCATGAGCTGGCCTGGGTGCCACCCTGCTGTGAACATGGTTCCATCTCCTCCTCCAGCTCCTCCTCCTCCTCATCCTCCTCATCCTCCAGAACTGTGCCCCTGCTGGACAATTGCGTCCCTGGCGTTTGCGTGTGCAGGAACCCACCCTCGGAGCCCCTTGCGAATGACTGCCCTGAAAGCCTTGGAAATGTTACCTCTTCATCCTCCTCCTCCTCCTCATCCTGTGCCACATCCTCTTCCATCATCGCCCGAATTGTTTTTTCAAGGAGGCATAGAAGTGGGATAGTTAAGCTGAGAACGGCGTCATTGCCACTGGCCATGTTGGTGGAGTACTCAAAACAGCGCAACAAGGCACACAGGTCTCGCATGGAGGCCCAGTTAAATTAAATAGCGGAATAGAAAATATGATCCAAAAAAAGTGTATGTATATCACACGTACACAACCACACTAGGCCCCAATTACTATTGTTTGTACCCCTAAAAGGCTAGATGAGGAGTAGGGGGAGTATGGAACAGGCAGCACCCTCAAACCTTCAGAAGTATGAGATGAACCCCAACAACTTGGAAAGGTGGATCTCTCTCACACGTACCGACACAGACTATCCCGCAATTCAATTGATCCTCAAAGGTTTTTATTGAATAGCGGAATAGGAAATATGATCAAAAAAAGTGTATGTATCTCGCACGTACACAACCACACTAGGCCCCAATTACTATTGTTTGTACCCCTAAAAGGCTAGATGAGGAGTAGGGGGGGTATGGAACAGGCAGCACCCTCAAACCTTCAGAAGTATGAGATGAACCCCAACAACTTGGAAAGGTGGATCTCTCTCACACGTACCGACACAGACTATCCCGCAATTCAATTGATCCTCAAAGGTTTTTATTGAATAGCGGAATAGGAAATATGATCAAAAAAAGTGTATGTATCTCGCACGTACACAACCACACTAGGCCCCAATTACTATTGTTTGTACCCCTAAAAGGCTAGATGAGGAGTAGGGGGGGTATGGAACAGGCAGCACCCTCAAACCTTCAGAAGTATGAGATGAACCCCAACAACTTGGAAAGGTGGATCTCTCTCACACGTACCGACACAGACTATCCCGCAATTCAATTGATCCTCAAAGGTTTTTATTGAATAGCGGAATAGGAAATATGATCAAAAAAAGTGTATGTATCTCGCACGTACACAACCACACTAGGCCCCAATTACTATTGTTTGTACCCCTAAAAGGCTAGGAGTAGGGGGAGTATGGAACAGGCAGCACCCTCAAACCTTCAGAAGTATGAGATGAACCCCAACAACTTGGAAAGGTGGATCTCTCTCACACGTACCAACACAGACTATCCCCCAATTTAACTGATCCCCAAAGGTTTTTGATTAAATAGCGGAATAGAAAATATGATCCCAAAAAAGTGTATGTATATCACACGTACACAACCACACTAGGCCCCAATTACTATTGTTTGTACCCCTAAAAGGCTAGGAGTAGGGGGAGTATGGAACAGGCAGCACCCTCAAACCTTCAGAAGTATGAGATGAACCCCAACAACTTGGAAAGGTGGATCTCTCTCACACGTACCAACACAGACTATCCCCCAATTTAACTGATCCCCAGAGGTTTTTGATTAAATAGCGGAATAGAAAATATGATCCCAAAAAAGTGTATGTATATCACACGTACACAACCACACTAGGCCCCAATTACTATTGTTTGTACCCCTAAAAGGCTAGGAGTAGGGGGAGTATGGAACAGGCAGCACCCTCAAACCTTCAGAAGTATGAGATGAACCCCAACAACTTGGAAAGGTGGATCTCTCTCACACGTACCAACACAGACTATCCCCCAATTTAACTGATCCCCAGAGGTTTTTGATTAAATAGCGGAATAGAAAATATGATCCCAAAAAAGTGTATGTATATCACACGTACACAACCACACTAGGCCCCAATTACTATTGTTTGTACCCCTAAAAGGCTAGGAGTAGGGGGAGTATGGAACAGGCAGCACCCTCAAACCTTCAGAAGTATGAGATGAACCCCAACAACTTGGAAAGGTGGATCTCTCTCACACGTACCAACACAGACTATCCCCCAATTTAACTGATCCCCAAAGGTTTTTGATTAAATAGCGGAATAGAAAATATGATCCCAAAAAAGTGTATGTATATCACACGTACACAACCACACTAGGCCCCAATTACTATTGTTTGTACCCCTAAAAGGCTAGGAGTAGGGGGAGTATGGAACAGGCAGCACCCTCAAACCTTCAGAAGTATGAGATGAACCCCAACAACTTGGAAAGGTGGATCTCTCTCACACGTACCAACACAGACTATCCCCCAATTTAACTGATCCCCAGAGGTTTTTGATTAAATAGCGGAATAGAAAATATGATCCCAAAAAAGTGTATGTATATCACACGTACACAACCACACTAGGCCCCAATTACTATTGTTTGTACCCCTAAAAGGCTAGGAGTAGGGGGAGTATGGAACAGGCAGCACCCTCAAACCTTCAGAAGTATGAGATGAACCTCAACAACTTGGAAAGGTGGATCTCTCTCACACGTACCAACACAGACTATCCCCCAATTTAACTGATCCCCAAAGGTTTTTGATTAAATAGCGGAATAGAAAATATGATCCCAAAAAAGTGTATGTATATCACACGTACACAACCACACTAGGCCCCAATTACTATTGTTTGTACCCCTAAAAGGCTAGGAGTAGGGGGAGTATGGAACAGGCAGCACCCTCAAACCTTCAGAAGTATGAGATGAACCCCAACAACTTGGAAAGGTGGATCTCTCTCACACGTACCAACACAGACTATCCCCCAATTTAACTGATCCCCAAAGGTTTTTGATTAAATAGCGGAATAGAAAATATGATCCCAAAAAAGTGTATGTATATCACACGTACACAACCACACTAGGCCCCAATTACTATTGTTTGTACCCCTAAAAGGCTAGATGAGGAGTAGGGGGAGTATGGAACAGGCAGCACCCTCAAACCTTCAGTATGAGATTGTGTTCACTGTACCCCACAAAGATTGAGTTCACTGCACCCCACAATGATTGTGTTCACTGCACCCCACAAAGATTGTGTTCACTGCACCTCACAAAGATTGTGTTCACTGTACCCCCCAAAGATTGTGTTCACTGCACCCCACAAAGATTCTGTTCACTGTACCCCACAAAGATTGTGTTCACTGCACCCCAAAAAGATTGTGTTCACTGCACCCCAAAAAGGATGTTGTTCACTGCACCCCAAAAAGGATGTTGTTCACTCCACCCCAAAAAGATTGTGTTCACTGCACCCCACAAAGATTGTGTTCACTGCACCCCAAAAAGATTGTGTTCACTGCACCCCAAAAATGATTTTGTTCACTGCACCCCAAAAAGGATTTTGTTCACTGCACCCCAAAAAGGATGTTGTTCACTCCACCCCAAAAAGATTGTGTTCACTGCACCCCAAAAAGATTGTGTTCACTGCACCCCACAAAGGATTTTGTTCACTGCACCCCAAAAAGATTGTGTTCACTGCACCCCAAAAAGGATGTTGTTCACTGCACCCCAAAAAGGATTTTGTTCACTGCACCCCAAAAAGATTGTGTTCACTGCACCCCACAAAGGATTTTGTTCACTGCACCCCACAAAGATTGTGTTCACTGCACACCAAAAAGGATTGTGTTCACTGCACCCCAAAAAGATTTTGTTCACTGCACCCCAAAAAGATTGTGTTCACTGCAGCCCAAAAAGATTGTGTTCACTGCAGCCCAAAAAGATTGTGTTCACTGCAGCCCAAAAAGATTGTGTTCACTGCAGCCCAAAAAGATTGTGTTCACTGCAGCTCACACACAGAAAAATGGATGTGGATCACTGACACCTGCCTATCTCCAATCCCACACCACACAGCAATATCGATTGTAGTTTGTAGAACACAGTTTCCCTAAAATTCAGCAGACTCTGTCCCTAACAGGATTGAGAAGAGATCGTAGATCAGGATTGAGTGCAGACCCCACCCCCCACACAGCAATATCGATTGTAGTTTGTAGAAGACACTGGCCCTATATAATTCAGCAGACTCTATCCCTAAAATGCCTACAACTCGCCCTGCCTAAACACTCCGACCTGTCCCTCAATTCTATCCGGACACAAATGGTTTTTTCCTGCCTATCTTTCCCTAATCAGCAGCCAGCACGTTGATGTGTGCTCTGTCCCTGAATCTAAGCAGCATAATGACGCCGCTGCGGCTGCCTCGAACTTATAAAGACTTGGTCACATGCTTCAGACGGCCAATCACAGCTACTGAGACATTTGCAGGCATGGCTGGGATGGCTTAAGGCACACCAGTTAAACGATTGTTGATTGGCTGTTGAAAGCCCGCCATGAAAAGAGCGCCAAAGCATGCAAAACCCGGAAATAAAACGACCGAACACGGATTTTTACCCGAACATACAGTAAAGTGTCCGTGTCCGTGTTCGGGTACAAAAAATCCAATTATTCGGTACGAACACGAATAATACAGTCCGTGTTCGCTCAACACTACTCCTGGGGATTGTTCTGAATCATTGGATGAACATTATTAGTAATGGTCAATATGGGCTTACAAAAGAAGAGAGGGCGCACCGGCCTTGCACATTACCTAAGTGGTGTTTATTCATGTAAAATAAAAAAAGGAGATATACTCGCAAACAAATCAATCATAAAAGCATATTAGGGTCCACAATGGACACAATGCTTGTTAGGAGGAGGAAGAAGTGCTGGACCAGTAATCTGTAAAAAAGGTGACAATGTGTGTCTTGTCATATCATGGAGGAAGCAGTGCTCGACTGGTAAGATGTAAATAAGGTGACAGAGTGTGTTGCCGGATTGTGGAGGAAGCAGTGCACAGTGTTGGGAGTAACGAGTTACAAAGTAACTGATTACATTACTTTTTTTGGTAACGAAGTAACGTAACTAGTTACAATACTAATATTGGTAACTACACTACTTTACTAGGCTATAGGAGGTAACTACACTACTTTACTAGGCTATAGGAAGTAACTACACTACTTTACTAGGCTATAGGAGGTAACTACACTACTTTACTAGGCTGTAGGAGGTAACTACACTACTTTACTAGGCTATAGGAGGTAACTACACTACTTTACTAGGCTATAGGAGGTAACTATACTACTTTACTAGGCTATAGGAGGTAACTATACTACTTTACTAGGCTATAGGAGGTAACTACACTACTTTACTAGGCTATGGGAGGTAACTACACTACTTTACTAGGCTATAGGAAGTAACTACACTACTTTACTAGGCTATAGGAGGTAACTACACTACTTTACTAGGCTATAGGAAGTAACTACACTACTTTACTAGGCTATAGGAGGTAACTACACTACTTTACTAGGCTATAGGAAGTAACTACACTACTTTACTAGGCTATAGGAGGTAACTACACTACTTTACTAGGCTATAGGAGGTAACTACACTACTTTACTAGGCTATAGGAGGTAACTACACTACTTTACTAGGCTATAGGAGGTAACTACACTACTTTACTAGGCTATAGGAGGTAACTACACTACTTTACTAGGCTATAGGAGGTAACTACACTACTTTACTAGGCTATAGGAAGTAACTACACTACTTTACTAGGCTATAGGAGGTAACTACACTACTTTACTAGGCTATAGGAAGTAACTACACTACTTTACTAGGCTATAGGAGGTAACTACACTACTTTACTAGGCTATAGGAGGTAACTACACTACTTTACTAGGCTATAGGAGGTATCTACACTACTTTACTAGGCTATAGGAGGTAACTACACTACTTTACTAGGCTATAGGAGGTAACTACACTACTTTACTAGGCTATAGGAAGTAACTACACTACTTTACTAGGCTATAGGAGGTAACTACACTACTTTACTAGGCTATAGGAGGTAACTACACTACTTTACTAGACTATAGGAGGTATCTACACTACTTTACTAGGCTATAGGAGGTAACTACACTACTTTACTAGGCTATAGGAGGTAACTACACTACTTTACTAGACTATAGGAGGTATCTACACTACTTTACTAGGCTATAGGAGGTAACTACACTACTTTACTAGGCTATAGGAGGTAACTACACTACTTTACTAGGCTATAGGAGGTAACTACACTACTTTACTAGGCTATAGGAAGTAACTACATTACTTTACTAGGCTATAGGAGGTAACTACACTACTTTACTAGGCTATAGGAAGTAACTACACTACTTTACTAGGCTATAGGAGGTAACTACACTACTTTACTAGGCTATAGGAGGTAACTACACTACTTTACTAGGCTATAGGAAGTAACTACACTACTTTACTAGGCTATATGAGGTAACTACACTACTTTACTAGGCTATAGGAGGTAACTACACTACTTTACTAGGCTATAGGAGGTAACTACACTACTTTACTAGGCTATAGGAAGTAACTACATTACTTTACTAGGCTATAGGAGGTAACTACACTACTTTACTAGGCTATAGGAAGTAACTACACTACTTTACTAGGCTATAGGAGGTAACTACACTACTTTACTAGGCTATAGGAGGTAACTACACTACTTTACTAGGCTATAGGAGGTAACTACACTACTTTACTAGGCTATAGGAGGTAACTACACTACTTTGCTAGGCTATAGGAAGTAACTACACTACTTTACTAGGCTATAGGAAGTAACTACACTACTTTACTAGGCTATAGGAGGTAACTACACTACTTTACTAGGCTATAGGAAGTAACTACATTACTTTACTAGGCTATAGGAGGTAACTACACTACTTTACTAGGCTATATGAAGTAACTACACTACTTTACTAGGCTATAGGAAGTAACTACACTACTTTACTAGGCTATAGGAGGTAACTACACTACTTTACTAGGCTATAGGAAGTAACTACACTACTTTACTAGGCTATAGGAGGCAACTACACTACTTTACTAGGCTATAGGAACGCGCTTTCCTGCGTTACCCAAGTCGTGCGATACAATCATTATTTCGAAGAATAGAGAGGGATGAAGTTTATGACTTTTTGTTGCACTTTATGTTTTATTCTGTTTTTTTCAGGTTTTGTTCTCATGTTTCCCAAAGCCTGTGTTTATACAATAAACTCTATGCAGAAAGAGTGTCATGTATCTTCTTCTACACGGTCAATAGAAAGAGGAAGGTAAAGTAATAAGTAGTGAAGTTACTTTTCAAATGCAGTAACTAGTAAAGTAATCTCGTTACAATTTACAGAAGTAACTAGTAACTAGTTACATTTTTTTGAATAACTACCCCAACACTGGCAGTGCACAATCACTAATCTGTATATAAGGTGACAGAGGGATAGATTTACTTAAACTGGAAAACCCAGAATCGGGTGCAGCTGTGCATGGTAGCCAATAAGGTTCTAAAGCTTGTTCAGTTAGGTGTTGGCAATAAAACCTGGAAGTCTTCTGGTTTCTGTGCAGAGCTGGTCCAGATTTTGCACTATTCAGTTTTAGTAAATAACCCCCATAGTGTGCTTTGCCAAATAGTGGAGGAGGAAGCAGTGCATAATCACTAAGCTAAATATAAGGTAACAAAGTGTGTCTTGCCAAATACTGGAGGAGGAAGCAGTGCTCAATCTGTAAGCTATACTGTATATAAGATGACAGTCGAGGTTTATCTGATAGTGGAGGAGGATGTGGGGGTTATTTACTAAAACTGAAGAGTGCAATGGCTGGTGGCACTCTGCATAGAAATCAACTTTCAGGTTCAGGTTTTATTGTCAAAGCTTAATTGAACAAGGCAACGTTTGAAGCTGATTGGCTGCCATGCACAGCTGCACCAGATTCTTCTTTTTTTTTTTGTTAATACAATTTTTATTAATTTTCTTATTATACAAAATATAAATACTTTATTCACAATAACTTTCACAAAAATCTTCCCATTTTCCCTCTGCCACCCCCCCCCCCCCGAAAATCCCTCTATCTCCTTTAAAATATAATATATTCATGTTCTTTTCCTCTATACCTCCACTTCTCCTCTCAGATTCCCACCAACATGGAGTATTTCCTTGTATTCTTAAACTCTATTCAACCACTCAATATATTTAGAAATGTTTCTATTTTATCCTCTCCATAATGATACAATTCTTCCATGTTTTAGATATATTCTACCCTTTTAACCCTGTCTCTTATCTTTGGGCTTTCTGGTGATTGCCAATATTTTGGGATCAAGTATTTTGCTGCATTTATTAAGTCCCGGTTCATACTTCTGCGATGCGGGAATGCTGCGAATATGCAGCGTGTTCCCGCATCGCATCCGCACCTCTGGCAGTTCACACTGCCATATGTGATATGCAGGGGGTGTCAATTAAAAGTTAACGACACCCCCAGTTGAGATCGCATATCGCAGTGCGATCTGCAAGTTCGCACAGAATCGGATCGCACTAGTGTGAACCACCATGTGATCTGATTCTGCTGCGGATAAAAAAAAGGGTCATGTGCGTGTTTAGTGCGATTGCGGTGCAAATTCAGCCATACAAACTGTATGGCTGAAATTTGCACCGCACAGAGATCGCATGTCATTTAGGAGAAGTGCACTTTGAAATACATGCGATCACTGTGATCGCACTAATGTGAACCGGCATTAAGTGAGGTATCACTGATTTCTTTTGTTGCTTTATTGTAGATTTATTATTGTGAAGTAAATAAATTCCTGGGTTTTTAGGCATGCGCATTCCCGTAAATTAAAATAAGTTGTGGCGCCAATTTTCACAAATACAAAAAACAATGTGAGTGCAGCTGCCCCCGTTTAAAGTGATAGTACCACATAAGAAATTACTAAAAAGAAAAGAAAGGTATGGCGCTTCTCCAGTGTTTTTCAAACTTTTTTTTTTCAGTCAAGGCATCCCATTCTAAAATGTAAAATTCTAATAGTTTTACATAATGCAGCAACATCCACATAGAGGACACCAGTGTTGCCAACCCCCCGGAGTGAAATTTACTGGCAGAACGCCAAAATTTACAAACTGCACCAATTTTTTACTGGCACTTCAAAAATGTACAAAAAAATGGCCGTTTTCAGTGCTAAACCGTGCAAATATCAATACTTAAACTCTAAACATGTAGATAGTGCTATTAGCAATGTGTTTAAGTTAAACAAAAGTCAAAAACCATATTCCTCCATTTACATGAAGGTCAGTTTAATTTAATATAACCCAGCCAGCACAGAGTTCCCCCATATATCAGAGTGTGCAGGATTCCCCCTTACAGTGTAACTCTGACATAAAGAGGAATGCTGCAGATCTTGATTTAAGGGGAAACTCTGATGTAAGCGGGTGCTCTGGTGATCATAAACTACCTTATATCAGAGTCCACTGCATTCCCCTTTACATCAGAGTTCCCACTTACATCAGGGTCTGCAGCATTGCCCTTTACATTAGAGTTCCCTTTTACATCATGGTCCGCAGAGTTCCCCCTTGCACTGTAAGGGGAGAATCCTGCAGACTCTGATGTAGAGAGGAATGTAGAGAGGAATATCAGGAACTCTGATGTGGGGGGAGGGGGGGACTCTGGTGACCAGAGACCACCTTCCACAGATTAATTACACTAAAGGGGGGGGGGGGGTTTCCCTGCTATATGTGGGAAAACTTTATATCAGTTCCCCCTTACATTATTGTATTCACCCAGCCCTTACATCAGTGACCCACCTTAGACTGGCCTGGCGGCGCTGTCACTTCCCTGAGGGTGGTCAGAGGCTGCGGACATCATACAGGAGGTGGTTAGAGGCTGCAGACATGATACTGGTGGTGGTCAGAGACTGCGGACATACTACAAGAGGTGGTCAGAGGATGCAGACAAGGTACAGGAGGTGTTCAGAGGCTGCAGACAGCCCCATTCCCCCTCAACAGTAGTGTCCTAATCTGCCCCCTTCACCCTTCACATCAATGTCCACCTCTGCCACCCTTTACATCACCCTCCCACAGCAGAGTCCTCCTCTGCCCACCTTCATATACCCTCTACAGCACTGTCCTTATCTGCCCCTTTCAATTCCCACAGCACTGTCCTTCCCTGTCCCCTTCAGCCCCCACAGCACTGTCCTTCCCTGTCCCATTCAGCGACCAGAGAACTGTCCTTTCCTGTCCCCTTCAGCCACCACAGCACTGTCCTTCCCTGTCCCCTTCAGCCCCCATAGCACTGTCTTTCTCTGTCCCCTTCAGCCCCCACAGCACTGTTTTCCTCTGACCTCTTCAGCCCCCACAGCACTGTTTTTCTCTGCCCCCTTCAGCCCCCACAGCACTGTCCTTCTCTGCCCCTTCAGCCCCCCACAGCAATGTCCTTCTCTGCCCCCTTCAGCCCCCACAACACTGTCTTTTTCTGCCCACTTTAGCCTCCCACAGCACTGTCCTTCTCTGTCCCCTTCAGCCCCTACAGCACTGTCCTTCTCTGTCCCCTTTAGCCCCCCACAGCGCTGTTCTTCTCTGCCCCCTTCAGCCCCCACAGCACTGTCCTTCTCTGCCCCCTTTAGCCCCCCACAGCACTGTCCTTCTCTGCCCCTTACAGCCCCCACAGCACTGTCCTTCTCTGCCCCCTTCAACCCCTACAGCACTGTCCTACTCTGTCCCTTCAGCCCCCACAACACTGTCCTTTTCTGCCCCCACTTCAGCTACCACAGAACTGTCCTTCTCTGCCCCCTGCCTTCAGCCCCCACAGCACTGTCCTTTTCTGCCCCCACTTCAGCCCCCACAGCACCGTCCTTCTCTGCCCTCTGCCTGTAGCCCCCCACAGCACTGTCCTTCTCTGCCCCCACAGCACTGTCCTTCTCTGCCCCACTTCTGTCCCCACAGCACTGTCCTTCTCTGCCCCCTGCCTTTAGCCCCCCACAGCACTGTCCTTCTCTGACCCCCTGCCTTTAGCCCCCCACAGCACTGTCCTTCTCTGACCCCACAGCACTGTCCTTCTCTGACCCCACAGCACTGTCCTTTTCTGCCCCCACAGTACTGCCTTTTTCTGCCCCCACAGCACTGTCCTTCTCTGCCCCCTGCCTTTAGCCCCCACAGCACTGTCCTTCTCTGCCCCCTGCCTTTAGCCCCCCACAGCACTGTCCTTCTCTGCCCCCTGCCTTTAGCCCCCTACAGCACTGTTCTTCTCTGCCCCCACAGCACTGTCCTTCTCTGCCCCCACAGCACTGTCCTTTTCTGCCCCCACTTCAGCCCCCACAGCACTGTCCTTCTCTGCCCCCTGCCTTTAGCCCCCACAGCACTGTCCTTCTCTGCCCGCTGCCTTTTGCCCCCCACAGCACTGTCCTTCTCTGCCCTCACTTCAGCCCCCCACAGAACTGTCCTTCTCTGCCCCCTGCCTTTAGCCCCAACAGCACTGAGCACTGTCCTTCTCTGCCCCCTGCCTTTACCCCCCCCAGCACTGTCCTTCTCTGCCCCCTCCCTTTAGCCCCCCACAGCACTGTTCTTCTCTGCCCCAACAGCACTGTCCTTCTCTGCCCCCACAGCACTGTCCTTTTCTGCCCCCACAGTACTGCCCTTTTCTGCCCCCACTTCAGCCCCCACAGCACTGTCCTTCTCTGCCCCCTGCCTTTAGCCCCCCACAGCACTGTCCTTCTCTGCCCCCTGCCTTTAGCCCCCGACAGCACTGTCCTTCTCTGATACAACAGCACTGTCCTTTTCTGACCCCACAGCACTGTCCTTTTCTGCCCCCACAGTACTGCCCTTTTCTGCCCCCACTTCAGCCCCCACAGCACTGTCCTTCTCTGCCCCCTGCCTTTAGCCCCCACAGCACTGTCCTTCTCTGCCCATTGACTTTAGCCCCCCACAACACTGTCCTTCTCTGCCCCCACTTCAGCCCCCACAGCACTGTCCTTCTCTGCCCCTGCCTTTAGCCCCCCACAGCACTGTCCTTCTCTGCCCCCTGCCTTTAGCCCCCTACAGCACTGTTCTTCTCTGCCCCCACAGCACTGTCCTTCTCTGCCCCCACAGCACTGTCCTTTTCTGCCCCTACTAAAGCCCCCACAGCACTGTCCTTCTCTGCCCCCTGCCTTTAGCCCCCACAGCACTGTCCTTCTCTGCCCCCTGCCTTTAGCCCCCTACAGCACTGTCCTTCTCTGCTCTCACTTCAGCCCCCCACAGAACTGTCCTTCTCTGCCCCCTGCCTTTAGCCCCAACAGCACTGAGCACTGTCCTTCTCTGCCCCCTGCCTTTAGCCCCCCACAGCACTGTCCTTCTCTGCCTCCTCCCTTTAGCCCCCCACAGCACTGTTCTTCTCTGCCCCCACAGCACTGTCCTTCTCTGCCCCCACAGCACTGTCCTTTTCTACCCCCACTTCAGCCCCCACAACACTGTCCCTCTCTGCCCCCTGCCTTTAGCCCCCACAGCACTGTCCTTCTCTGCCCCCTGCCTTTAGCCCTACACAGCACTGTCCTTCTCTGCCCCCACTTCTGCCCCCCCCCCCCCCCCACAGAACTGTCCTTCTCTGCCCCCTGCCTTTAGCCCCAACAGCACTGAGCACTGTCCTTCTCGGCACCAGCCACACAGTGTCACTGTCTTTCTTTTGAAAATGGCGCCAACCGTCGTCAGTTCGTCATTGCGCATGCGCCCGCCCAGCAGAAATAGGCAAGCTTTTCAGAGCCCGACAGGCATCGGAATGGCGCATGCACAGTTGCGCAGTGGCCGTTCTGCCATCTTTTTTACGAGCGTCACTGCCCGTAACGGGCATTTACGGGGAGCCTGAAAATGGGCTAAAATTTACGGGCTGCCCGTAAATTTATGGGCGGTTGGCAACACTGTGGGACACCCAACATTAGAGGTGATCTTTTTTCTTCCAAAACAAATACACTTTTGCACACTGGTACTGACTAGAATTCTAATGTTTCTCTTCTCCCTCAATTTCTCTCCATCAGTCAGCTAATGTGACCCCAGTGCTGAGGAAGAGGGGCACAGGAGGGTCAAACAAGGATACTGTAGAGGCGACAGACATCCTCCTTATCAACTAATGATATATTGTTTGTTAGGATGCCAGTGTCATGAACCTGCTGGCTTGTAAACCATTTTTGATCAATTTTTAGGCATTTTGCCAAGGCACCCCTAAAGAAACCTCAAGGCACCCCAAAGTGCCTGAGCACCCTGATTGAAAAAGGCTGCGCTACTCAATCAAAACTGTAACTCATATATCATAATAAAAAACATGAATCCAACAGTCCAATCTCGGTAAAGTCCCAAAAACTGTAACAAAATCTTCACAAAGCAATCCAATCACCATGATGAAAAGATGTGCGTTGTTTTTAACATCCTCAATGTGTGCCGTTCATGCCACTTCTGGAGTATACGGCAAGCGCACATTGAGGCTGTATATGTTGGTGCTGACTTATAGCACCATTAAATGTAAGTGCTCATGTTATATCCTTTATGATTGGCTTAAGTTTTAAATAAACGTACTGCATGATGATATTTTATTATACTGTTCCCGGGTCCGTTTTTTAACTGATGTATTAGAGAGAGATAGCTGGAGAAACTTCTGGGCTTGAGAGCTGATATTACCAAAGAATTTAGCTGACGGCTGGTGATCAATGAGCTGGATTATTAAAAGGCGAATTTTGTTATAGACGATTGCATTTTATACACACTTTCTGTGGTGGAGCACAATTTTAAGAAAAGTTAAAAACAACACAACATCTTTCCAACACGGTGATTGGATTGCTTTTGTTACGGTTTTTGGGACTTTTCACGAAATTGGATTGTTGGATTAATGTTTTTTATTATGATATATATGAGTTACGGTTTTCATTGAGTATCGGCATACCTTTCTTTTCTTTTTGGTATACTCATGACTAGGTACCAAAGATGCTTTTTTCCCCCACAAAAACTGCCTGACCACCACTCCACTAACCACTCTCATAAATTAACCAGACATGACACCGACTGGAGTTTAATAGCCAGGGCAGCCTTTTATCAACCAAATATAAATAACATATTAAAACATATTAACATTTTAAAATATTACCCACAGACAGTATTCCCAGATGCCCCAAGGTCCCCGTGTGCATATACTTCAAGTACCTCTGAAACACCATTATAGGCCTCCAGCCACAGAAAACACTGGCTCAGAGACAAACCAGTATCACAGGTACCACCAGCCATAGTAATGGGAGCCGTTCCCAAAAGACTTTTCCCTACAAAATGTACCTTTTTGCACCTAATCATGACCCATCCAGGTGGTCTGGACATTGCAAGAGATGGCTGCCTGATCTCTGTGCTCCGACATGTGTCTGCTCCTAATCAGCTTTAGAGGGAGAACGAAGCATCCAGGATGGGGAAACCTGAGCGCAATTCATCTGCCAAACGATCCCGTTCACCTAGGGATCCGGACTCCCAGACAGGCAGAAGCATCCCCGAGATCTTCTGATCGCAGTCCAAGGGGGAGCCGTCTGCATTACAGGCCGCATGTCTGCACCCTGAGGTAAACAGCAGCCCAGTCAGAGCTCCACACTCCCGGCCACCGGACAGTGAATCGGCCGCCTCACCCAACTCACTGAGAATGGGGGAGAATGGGGGACTTAAAAAAGACAAAAAAACACCCTTTCTGCAGCTATTGCTGATTTCAGATGGGACATGCAGGTCATGACTACTAGACTAGTGGAAGTAGAGGAACTAACAGACCACCATGATAACGACATACACGAGGGACAAAGGGCTCTGCATGCCCTTACCTCTCAGATAAGGGATCTCCACAGGCAGCTAGAAGACCTGGAAAATAGGGGACGTAGGCATAATATTAGGATCAGAGGAATCCTGGAATAAATTGACCCTCCACATCTCAATCAAGCAACCCTGGCTATTTTTAATGATTTATTAGGAAGACCCCCAGATACTGTCATAGAGATGGAACGCTTACACCGTGCTCTTAGACATAAGGGGAGGGAAACTGACCCGCCATGTGATGTTATTGGCTGCATTGTCAATTTCAATATAAAGGAAGAAATTTTGCAAAGAGCCAGGGCCAGGGGCAGGATTCTCTTTCAAGGGACTGTAATCATGACACATCCAAGGACCTCGTGCCCCGCCAGCCACTATGACTAATCACCAAAACCCATACCTGATAAATACCAAAGACCAAGATGCCATCAAAAACTGTTTACTCTAAGGGAGGGAGGGTAGGAAGTTGTCCCGTCCAGGCTCTCTCCTGACTTACTCCTCCCAACTACTTCCTACGCTCCCAAATCCTGAAAC
Organism: Pelophylax lessonae; assembly: GCF_965119305.1. NCBI lineage: Eukaryota > Metazoa > Chordata > Amphibia > Anura > Ranidae > Pelophylax > Pelophylax lessonae. Next base: position 37,571,922 of record NC_138772.1, read on the forward strand.
CCCTCCTGCTCTGCACTTTCTACCAATTTGATACGTCTACCACTTTATTTACCTTTCCTCCCACAACTCCTCCTATATCCAAACTGCTTTTTACCCAGTCATGCCTGCCCTGCGTCTAGGCTTCTCTTTCTTACTCCAGGCCTAACTTTTCGGTAATTACCTGTATCTGTTGTATAACTTCCTGCCAAAATTTCTGTATTTTTGGACCTTCCCACCATATATGGGTCATTGTTCCTCTTCCCACACAACCTCTCCAGCAAGATGAGGATTTCTATGGATCATATTTGTGTAAAAGAAAGATATAACTGCGCTAAATACTAGATAACACAGCAGCAACTTAAATTGTGACAAGCAAAAAATGGGTATATGTAAGGGCTAAGTTGCGCTAATGGGTACTACATCCACAGATAAATGTAAGATGAAGCACACTAATGATAGTCCAACATTGGTGACAAGTCCGTATCCAAATGAAAGGCACAGTCCAAAAACAAACGATTCCAGTGGCAGATGATTAAACCAACATTCAATTCTCCTTACCAGAATGCAGAATAGAGTTCGCCCAATACTCAAGTCAGATCTAAACGCTCAGCCTTCGGTCGATGTGATCAATTAGTCCTCACAACCACAAATGATGATCATATGCAAAGAAAAAATAGACAGTACATAGCGTAATACTGTTGAATGCTATTTCGTCACCCAGAGGAGTGCACACCGTCACCAGATGGCTAATAGTGGAAAGCACAAGTAACCTTAGGTCCCAAGTCCTCACCAGATATTCAATAATTAAGGTGATGGTTAGAAATGGAAGTGACACACAGAGACCTCTCCCGATATCACTGCCTCTTACCAGATTATAGATAAGTGAGGGCCACACAGTCTGAAATGGAAGTGACACACAGAGACCTCTCCCGATAACACTGCCTCTTACCAGATTATATATAAGTGAGAGCCACACAGTCTGTCGTCCCGTCTCCGGAGCCAATAGCTCTGATGGTCCCTCCAAATATCAAGTTCTCCCAGAATGTGTTGGGTTAAGCCACTCTCCCCAGAAGCCAATCCTTAGAACAGGTGTCACCAGGAGAGATTCTAGGGTGTGGAATCAAAGGTGTTAATCCTCCACATCGTGTAAAAGGGCTGTTTGATCCTGTCTTCTCTAACACCCCCTTGGCATCTGTACTGATGTTTTCAAGCTACAGGACCATTGGCATCTTTATTTTATTCTGATTTTATCAAAGGAACCTTCTAAGCCTTACTTTCCGGCCATCCTCCACAGCAGATATAGTCATTTCAATTTGCCATATGAACTCAGAATTTCTGAGAGAAGCTGTGACAGATGTGAGGGGGCACCCAGAGTTTCTGTCAGTGCCAGGCTGTATATATCTGATGGCAGAGTTTCTGTCAGTGGCAGGCTGTGGGTTGTAATGGCAGAGCACATGGAATCACACAACCATGGAATCACCTGTTCTAAGGATTGGCTTCTGGGGAGAGTGGCTTAACCCAACACATTCTGGGAGAACTTGATATTTGGAGGGACCATCAGAGCTATTGGCTCCGGAGACGGGACGACAGACTGTGTGGCTCTCACTTATATATAATCTGGTAAGAGGCAGTGTTATCGGGAGAGGTCTCTGTGTGTCACTTCCATTTCAGACTGTGTGGCCCTCACTTATCTATAATCAGGTAAGAGGCAGTGATATCGGGAGAGATCATATTTGTGTGCCTTGGTGCCTTGTGCCTTAAATATAATCTTGACAGGCATTGATAATTCATTTCTATTGTGTTTGTGTCTATTGCTGTATCACAAGCCATTTTCGGTATTTTCTCTTTCTCTTGCTCACTCCGGGTAGCACCAAGTCCTCCCTCCCATTTTTCCACAAAAGGCGGGGCCTTAGGCTCAGCCATTGTGGTGAGGATCTTAAAAATATGGGAAATACAATGTCTTGTTCTGCACCAGATTCTGACTGTACCATTTTTAGTAAATCTATCCCTGTGTGCCTTGCCAGAAGCAGTGGTGAGCAGAGCTGTGCCCCACCAGATAGTGGAGTAGGAAGCAGTGTTTAATCAGTAGCTGTGTATTAGATGACATTTGTGTCTTGTCTGATCATGGAAGAGGAATTAGAGCCATGGCCAAAAGTTTTGAGAATGACACAAATAATAATTTTCACAAAGTCTGCTGCTTCTGTGTTTTTAGATCTTTTGTCAGATGTTACTATGGGATACTGAAGTATAATTACATAAGTATCAAAGGCTTTTATTGACAATTACATTAGGTTTATGCAGAGTCAATATTTGCAGTGTTGATCCTTCTTTTTCAAGACCTGTGCAATTCGCCCTGGCATGCTGTTAATCAACTTCTGGGCCACATCCTGACTGATGGCCTCCCATTCTTCCATAATCAATGCTTGGAGTTTGGCAGAATTTGTGGGATTTTTTTTTGTTCACCCACCTCTTGAGGATTGACCACAAGTTCTCAATGGGATTAAGGTCTGGGGAGGTTCCTGACCATGGACCCAAAATTTCAATGTTTTGTTCCCCAAGCCACTTAGTTATCACTTTTGCCTTATGACAAAGTGCCCCATCATGCTGGAAAAAGCATTGTTCCTCACCAAACTGTTCTTGGATGGTTGGGAGAAGTTGCTTTCGGAGGATGTTTTTGTACCATTCTATATTCGTGCTGTGTTTACAAAATTGTGAGTGAGCCTTCTCCCTTGGCTGAGAAGCAACCCAACACATGAATGGTCTCAGGATGCTTTCCTGTTGTCATGGCACAGGACTGATGGTAGCGCTCACCTTTTCTTCTCCAGACAAGGTTTTTTGGATGCCCCAATCGGGGAGGGCAGGGGCGTACCTAGAGCATTTGACACCCGGGGGGGATTGTATTTCTGGCACCCCCCCAACTTTAAAATGTAAAAACACCCACACAAATTTGTAATATTTTTAAGAACATTTATTGCGCAACTTTGTAAACTTTACATCAACTTGAAAAATAATACTGCTTTTTAAAAACAATAAAAAAAATAAAAAAAGTCCACAATTCTATACCATAGTTTGTAAGCACTATAACTTTTCCGCAAATCAATTAATACCTCCCCTTTGCAATAGGCCCTCCATACTTCTGTCCTCCCCCTTAGTAGACAGGAGGTAGCCCCTCCATGCTTCTGTCCCCCCCCCCCCCAGCAGACAGGAGGTAGCCCCTCCATGCTTCTGTCCCCCCCTCAGCAGACAGGAGGCAGCCCCTCCATGCTTCTGCCCCCCCCCCAGCAGACAGGAGTTAGCCCCTCCATGCTTCTGTCCCCCCAGAGCATGGGGGCTACCTCCTGTCTGCCGGGGGGGAGGACAGAGCATGGGGGACTACCTCCTGTCTGCTGGGGTGGGGGGACAGAGCATGGGGGACTACCTCCTGTCTGCTGGGGGGGGGGGGGACAGAGCATGGGGGCTACCTCCTGCCTGCTGGGGGAGGGGACAGAGCATGGGGGCTACCTCCTGCCTGGGGGGGGAGACAGAGCATGGGGGGCTACCTCCTGTCTGCTGGGGGGGGGGGGGACAGAGCATGGGGGCTACCTCCTGTCTGCTGGGTGGGGGACAGAGCATGGGGGCTACCTCCTGCCTGGGGGGGAAGACAGAGCATGGGGGGCTACCTCCTGTCTGCTGGGGGGGGGGGGGACAGAGCATGGGGGCTACCTCCAGTCTGCTGGGGGGGGGACAGAGCATGGGGGCTACCTCCTGTCTGCTGGGGGGCAGAAGTTCTGTCCCCCCCAGCAGACAGAAGGTAGCCCCCCATGCTCTGCCCCCCCCAGCAGACAGGAGGTAGCCGCCTTGCTCTGTCCCGTCCCCCCCCCCCCCGCAGCAGACAGCAGGTGTTCTGATCTCCTCTCCTCTTGAGGAAGCGGAGCGGCATAAATGTTATTGAAACCCTAACCCACTGACTTACCTGCTTCTTTAGCACTCTCTCCCCGAGAGCATGCCACTGCACCGGTGAAGAGGAGGAAGTGGGTGGAGCGTGGAGGCGAAGCTAATTACTGGCGCGGAGGAGCGCGCTGTGAATGCTGGGGCCTCGGTATCAGTCGTCTTCTGTCAGTGACGTCACTGGTTGCTAGACGCCAAGCGGGAGGTGGCTAGCAACCAGTTAAGGATTGGGATTAAAAATAAATATAGCTGGCTGCTGTATTTCTGTTTCATTCTGGGACACTGCATTGTCCCAGAATGAAGCTGCCTGTGACCTACTCATGCCAGTACACGGCGACGACACCAGCCTGTCTGGCATGGCACCCCCTCAACATGTGGCACCCGGGGTGGACCGCCCCCCCCCTTGGTACGCCCCTGGGGGAGGGGATTCATCAGAGAAATTGACTTTACCCCAGTCCTCTATAGTCCAACAGTCCAAACCGTGTACGTGTTGCAGAAGAAAAGTCTGTCCCTAATGTTTTCCCTGGAAAGAATTGGCTTCTTTGCTGCTATTCTTGACCCAAGACCATCCTACAAATTCTACTCCTCACTGTGTGTGCAGATCTACCCACACCTGACTGCTGTCTTTCCTAAGCAAGCTGTGAACTGGTGGTGCCCCGATCCCGCAGCTGAATCAACTGTAGGAGATGTTCCTGGCGCTTGCTTGACTTTCTTGGGTGCCCTGAAGCCTTCTTCACAAATGCAGTGGAAATGTTTTTTATGAGATTAAGTTCATTTTCACAGCAAAGAGGGACTTTGCAAATAATTGCAATTCATCTGATCACTCTTCATAACATTCTAGAGTATATGCAAATTGCCATCTTAAAAACTGAGGCAGGAGACTTTGTGAAAATTTATATTTGTGTCAGTCTCAAAACTTTTGGCCATGGCTGTAGTGCTTGATCAGTAAGCTGTATAAAGGTGACAGTGGAGGTTATTTACCAAAACTGAAGGGTGCAAAATCTGGTGCAGCTCTGCAGAGAAGCCTTCCTGGTTTTATTGCCAAAGCTTAATTGAACAAGCTGAAGTTGGAAACTGATTAGATACTATGCACAGCTTCACCAGATTCTGAGTGCTCCAGTTTTAGTAAATGTACCCCAGTGTGTGCCTTGCCAGATAGTAAGATAGTGGAGTAGGAAGCAGTGTTCGATCAGAAAGTGGTATATAAGATGGCAATGTGGGGTTGATTTACTAAAGGCAAATAGACCAGTGGCGGCTGGTGAAGTTTTAAGATGGTGGGGCACCAGACCCTGCCCTTCCATTTTGACCACTCCCACTTCTCAGAAGCCCCACCCCCTATAGACTCCACCCATTTTGTCCCCTGTATTTCTCTTGCGTGAACAAATTCTCCCAATATATCACATATTAAGGGGTCTCTCAGTACTTATATATGTATGGGTGTGAATCTCGCGCTGTCCTAAGAGATGTAGGTGTGAATACCCTTAATGCAGCTTGTACTAATTTACTGTAAACCGCACAGTTAGACAAGATAGAAAATAAGGGGGGAAGTACCGCGCTTCAAGGGTTAACTATATGATGTATTGTACAGTGATAATATGAATTATGTTAAAAAATGTGTAATGGATATAAATCAGTAAAAAATGTGCTTTGTCCCACCATAAGCTCACCTTTTTTTCCATGTTATGTCTTAATTTTCTTATGAGACCTGTTATATCACCTTCTTTCTTATTTTTGTTACCTTCTGTATTAAAAATCTCATCAAAATTAATATTTCTCTCTTCTATGAAGTTAATGTAATGTACTGAAGTAAAGTATATGAAGTGACTAGTGCAGTATAGAAGAAATGGGGGTAGGGAGTAGCTCTTCCCGGAGAAGTGACTAATAGATAATGCAGGTAGATATATAACAATAAATACAATAAAAGTAAAATATAATAAATAAAACAAATTGAATAAAGTGCCAAGTGCCGTACAGTGTAGTCTAGTCAATAACAAATACAGTGGAAAATATCAAGTGAATGATATATTATAAGGAAAATCCATAAGGTGCAAAAGGTACAAAGGAAAATACTATATAATTGTGGTGATGTCAAAACAAAAAAAGTAGAACTCCTTCTAAATCCGACTTCCTCTTTTACTTTTTGGAGGCATTTATAGAGAATGTAAAAGGTAAAATCACATACGTTTTAAATGCATCCAATTAATAGATCCTCATTTACAAAAGAAAATTGTTTCATTAAAATCTGTGAGTGGAGGTAAGGCCTCCTTTTCTTCTTCATAACAGGGGGAGGTGTTTTGTAGTTCATGGGGATTACAATGCTAACTGATAACAGTTCAGAAAGCTCATAGTAATGGCCCATACTGGAAGGATTTAGCGGGAGTGGTAACAAACTCCTGCTAAATCCTTCCAGTATGGGCCATTACATGATCCATTCCCTAACTTCCCTAGCAAGCTGGTGATGGGGGGTTGCTTCCAAGTTCCACTCACCTTTTGTGTTCGCAGAACTCTGGGTATCGACTGGGCTGAGGGCTCCCTCCCGCTCTCTTGCTGTCCTGTCCTCCTGGCTGGCAGGCTGTCTGCCCTGGTAGCGCTGTCCTGTCCTGAGTCCTCTCCTCTCTGAATTGGTCCGTTCGACCGGGCCGTCCTCACTTGAGTCCTCAGCATCCTGTCTGTATAGCAGCAGAGATGAGAGAGAGACAATGGAAACGTCTGCGTGGGGTGAGGCTCAGGCGGGAAGCAGACGAGTGACGCCCAAGCACCGCCCCTATGACGTCGGACATCCTGGACCAATCACAGGATGGCAATCGTGAGTGAGAGTGTTTGGGGCGCATCGCTCTGCGCCCCGAGGACACTCTAGAAGGACGCCAATCAGCTTACAAGAAAAGAGGCACATGATGCCAAAACCCCCACCCCTCTCATAGCCAGCAGTGTGTCCGGCGCCCCGCTGCCTTGAGCATAGCATTTTACCGTGTTTTTTAACCGCGATTTTTACCGCAATTTTACCGCGATTTTCAGGCGTTTTTTTCAGGTGTTTTTGGAGGCAGGCATTGACATCTATCAAAAACGCTGGTAATCAGCCCAAAAAGAAGCTCATGTACTTTTTTCAGCTACAGGCGTTTTGCAAAACACTCAGATGTGAACAGGGGTCATTTAACTGAATGGGGTTTTACTTGTTGGGCGTTTTGGAACGTTTTTCTTTTAGCGTTTTTGGAGCTGAAAAACACTCAAAAACGCCCAGGTGTGAATGGAGCCTAAAGGTACACTTTTTTTTTGTTTATGCTGATGTTACGTGTGACTAGCCTTGGGGGGGGGGGGGGGGGGCGGCGCCCCTGCGCCCCCTATTGACCAGCCGCCACTGAAATAGACTGTGCACTTTGCAAAGTGCAGTTGTTCCAGAGCTTAGTAAATGAGCAGAAGCTCTGCTGACTTCCTTAATCCAATCATAAGCAAGCAAAAATGCTGTTTTTTTTTTTTCCTTGCATGTAAATGTTAATCTCTTTGCAAAGTAAAGCTTTACCTCAGAAGCAACTGCACTTGCAGAGTGCACAGTCTATTTGCCTTTAGTAAATCAACCCCTGTGTGTCTTATCTGATAATGAAGGAGGAAGTAGTGCTGAACCAGTAAGCTGTATACAATGTGACAATGTGGGGTTGATTTACTAAAGGCAAATAGACCGTGCACTTTGCAAAGGGCAGTTGCACTCTGCAAGAGCAGTTCTCCGGAGCTTAGTAAATGAGGTTAGGCTTCACTTTGCAAACAAAAACTGGCGCAAAAGGAGGAGAAAAATAGAGACCTCACAGGTTCCACACTAGGAACCTAAAAGGCAGGGGACAAATATAAGGCACAGACAATAGACAGTTCATAATAGAATAGTCCATTAACTAATAGTCAATATGATCAAGTCCATATGTGATCCATATGTAAAATCCAAAGTAGCACTCTGCAGGCTGCACTGGTGACAAGTAGAAGAAACTTGGGAGCAGCTGTAGGGAGAACACAGGCGCCACTCTAAGTGCCACTCTAAGTGCAGTATAAGGATTTATTAATAAAACATCAGAAGTAAAGGTACTCACAAAGGAATATGAAAACAGGCATGGGAATGTCCATATATGTGAAATAGATCCATCAATCCAGTGTAATGGTCAGGATGGCTCGAGCGGTCTCGATCCTCAGAATGTTAGCCGGTGGTTGTCGGTACTTCCTGATGGTTGGAATGCACAGGGGCCCTCCCGACGTCACTTCCGGGTATGACGTGATGATGCCGGCAACGGGTTCTCGGAGCATGCATTCCTTCTTCAGGCCGATCGGCCTGAAGAAGGAGCACATGCTCCGAGAACCCGTTGCAGGCGTCATCACGTCATACCCGGAAGTGACTTCACAACTGGCACATTTTATAGACAGGACACCAAAACGTAACTTTTATTATATATAAGTAATGTTTTTCTCCCAGTTATACTGACACATCACTTTGTACTACTTACTAAAATCCACACTTCCCTGAATATATTTCCAAATTTCAATATGTGTTGCTCTGTTCATCTAAGATAGGCTTCTCTTATCATACTTCTCAATGTTGCTGACAAACTAGAAGTGGATATCAGAGTAAAACGTGAAAATAATATCAGATGATAGACTGGGAGGAAGGAAGGGATAAGACGTAGATAGGAATGTAGATGTATGGCAATGGTAGGATATCAGATCCCAACCAAAGAATGGAAGACTGACTGTGAAGATATTAAGAAGAATATGAAGACCACTGCAGAGGGATGAAGTGTAAGAATAGAAGATCTCGGCAGAAAGATTCAGAAAGATAATTGTTCAGAAAATGTGATAAGAGAAGTATGAGAGGAAATGACAGAGCAACACATACACAGGATTAGACACATATTTGTAGAATTTCCATTTTCAGTACCGTGCCCAAAATGGTGTGAAAAAATATAACTGGGAAGAGAAACATTCGTAATATATAATAAGGGTTACATAGTTACATAGTAGCTGAGGTTGAAAAAAAGACAACAGTCCATCCAGTTCAACCTGTGCAGGTGTGTGTGTCAGTGACATGATCATTTCCCATAACCCTGAATATTGTGATCTGTGAAATGCACGTCCAAGAGTCTTTTAAAAGTAGCCATACTCCCCACATTTACCACCAATTGTGGAAGAGAGTTCCACATTCTCACCGTCCAGACAGTGAAAAACCCCTTACACAGCTGAAGGTTAAACCGCCTCTCCTCTAATCTCATTGTGTGGAGCCGTGTCCTTGAGACAAAATAGTTTTTTTTCCTATGCTGGGATCACCATTGAGGTATTTGTAAATCGCTATCATGTCCCCTCTTCTCCAGAGAGAATAAATTAAGCACTTGCAAACGCTCCTTAATTAAGGCACTCCAATCCCAGTGGCGGCCCGTCCATTAGGGGCACAGAGGCACCGCCCTCCCATCAATGTGTCCGGCCCCCTAATCTACATGCAGGGCGCCGGATGCATGGATTCCAATGGGGGATTTTTTTAATTTGAAGCACGTGATTAGAGCCAAAGGCTCTAATAGGCTTCAAAAAAGGGTGAGCTTGGGGTGCAGAGCACTGCGCCCTGAGCCCACCCAGTTGTGTGACAATAGTGAATGAATATTCGCCATTGTCTCATGGATTCTCCTCCTGGCCAATCAGGAAGCGCGTCCTGAGACCCGTTTCCCGATTGGCTGAAAGGAGAAGCCATCCTATTGGCGAAGGAGGAGGAGGGAGGAGACGATAGGGAAGCCCAACCAATGAAGGGGGACACGTAGGAGACTGAGGGGGAAGCCCTAGCCGCCGCCTCCACATGTCAGTCCAGGGGCAGCACAGGGTGAGTGAGCCGGTGACTGGGGGGAGGTATGGGGTGCAGGCTGGAGCTAGTGTGGTCCGTGGTCTGGTCCATCTGACGCCCCCCTCGACACATGGAGCACCAGCCGCCACTGTCCAATCCCCTAATTAGTTTAGTTGTCCCTCTTTGGACTTTCTCCAGTTCCAGCACATCCCTTCTGAGGATTGGCGACATTTTACTGTCCCTTGGGTTTTGAAGCGCATCACCTCCACAGTATTGAAAATTGTAACAATTCAATACAAGGCCAGTTCTTTGCAAACTGTGTAATTTAACCACTTCAGCCCCAGGAGGTTTTACCCCCTTAAAGGGTAACTCCACTTTCATGGGGAAAAAAATCAGCAAATAAAGAAAAACAATATAGCGTATACAATTGCGACACAAATCATATTGCAACTGAATGTTATTAAAAATTACCTTTAATATTTAATCTGCAGCGGTTGTAATTTTCTGAAATGCAGTGTAATATGGCCGCCTGGAGGTGTTCTGTACACAGAATGTATACTGACCACACCCCCAGAAACATCATTTCCTGCTTGTGTGATTGGCTCACCAATTTTCCCAGAAGTCTGCTGATAGATAATTATGAAACCACTCCCATTTGACCCTAGTGCTGCCGGCACTGGGGTACTAAAGTTCATTGAGGGAACCATGAATGCCAACATGTACTGTGACATACTGAAGCAGAGCATCCCCTCCCTTCGGAGACTGGGCCACAGGGCAGTATTCCAACATAACGACCCCAAACACACCTCCAAGACGACCACTGCCTTGCTAAAGAAGCTGAGGGTAAAGGTGATGGATTGGCCAAGCATGTCTCCCGACCTAAACCCTATTGAGCATCTGTGGGGCATCCTCAATTGGAGGGTGGAGGAGTGCAAGGTCCCTAACATCCACCAGCTCTGTGATGTCGTCATAGAGGAGTGGAAGAGGACTCCAGTGGCAACCTGTCAAGCTCTGGTGAACTCCATGCCCAAGAGGGTTAAGGCAGTGCTGGAAAAAAATGGCGGCCACACAAAATATTGACACTTTGGGCCTAATTGGGACATTTTCACTTAGGGATGTACTCACTTTTGTTGGCAGCGGTTTAGACATTAATGGCTGTGTGTTGAGTTATTTTGAGGGGACAGCAAATTTACACTGTTATACAAGCTGTACACTCACTACTTTACATTGTAGCAAAGTGTCATTTCTTGAGAGCCCGTTCACACTGGGGCGACTTGTCAGACGATCTGGTCACCTGACAAGTCGCCGTGGGTCGCCTGCCATAGATTAGCACAGGACCCGTTCTAATAGGAGCGACACAAGTCGCTCCGACTTAGAAAAAGGGTCCTATACTACTTTGGGGCGACCTGGAGCGACCTGCATTGACTTCAATGATATGAAGTCTGTGCATGCCGCTCCGAGGTCGCGGTGCGCGCTGTGCACCGCGACTTCACAGGTCGCCCCGGCAAGTCGGGTCGTTCCTATGTGAACCGGCTCTCAGTGTTGTCACATGAAAAGGTATAATAAAATATTTCCAAAAATGTGAGGGGTGTACTTACTTTTGTGAGATACTGTACATACATGCAGAAAAGTGCAAAGGTGCTAATAGTCCAAATGAGAAGGAAGTGTTATGTGTATCCCAAGTTGGAAACCTGAAAAGCTTCTAAATAATTCCACCTCATGTGCAGGAAAGAAATCACAAGCCGCTTACCAGAAAGCCATGGCCATACAATTATAAATGGTTAGATCCACATAGGATGAATGGAAACGCCGCACACAGCAATGTCAGTGGTCAGCAGACAGCGTCACAGGCTCAACCAGCAGCTATGGATCTCTCCTCATTCAGAGGACTGTATATATAAAAAAGGAAGGTCCGCACATAGTGTAACACTGTCACGGAAGCTATTTATTCAATTTGCATTGCACTTACATAAGCAGTCTTTATAAAAGCATATGGCAAAAAAAAACTGCGCCTGGCAATTGTGCAGAGAGGACTGAATCAGCATGCTGACGTACGAGGTGTAGGCTGCATCCCAATACTGTGCAATGTTACGGCCATACAATAAGTGTGAGATAGTGGAGGAGGAAGCAGTGCTGGATCAGTAGGCTGTATATTAGGTGACAGTAGAGTGTGTCTTGTCAGATAGTGGAGGGGGGAGCACTGCAGGATCAGTAAACTGCATATAAGGTGACAAAGGGGTGGATTTACTAAAGGCAAATAGACTGTGCACTTTGCAAAGTGCAGTTGCTCCAGAGCTTAGTAAATGAAGTAAAACTTCACTTTGCAAAGAATACCCAATCACATGCAAGGAGAATTTTTAAAAAAGCAGCATTTTTGCTTGCACACAATTAGATGATGGAAGTCAGCAGAGCTTTCTCTCATTTACTAAGCTCTGGAGCAGTCTATTTGCCTTTAGTAAATCCACCCCATGTGTATTTTATCATATAAAGGAGGAGGAAGCAGCACTGGACCAGTAAGCCCTAAATAAGGTGACAATGTATACTTTACCAGATAGTGGAGGAGGAAGCAGTGCTGAATCAGTAAACTATTTATAAGGTGACGATGTGTACGTTATCAGATAGTGAAGTAATCAACTGCGGTTTTTATATGAAATTCCCCCCAAAAAAGATGTAAAAAACAATTTTTTTTAAAATTTTTGGCCAATTTGTTTTCTGCTACCCATGTTTGGTAAAAAAATCGCAATAAGCGTATTTTGATTGGTTTGCGCAAAAGTTATTGTGTTTACTAACAAAGGGAAAGATTTATGTCATTTTTGGTGTTTTTTATTTTAACGCGTAATGGCGGCAATCTGCGATTTTTTTTTTTTTTGCGGGACTGCGACATTGCGGCGGACAGATCGGACCCTTGACTGACATTTTTGACACTTTTGGGGGTACCAGTGACATTACTGCAGTAATCAGTGCTATAAATATGCACTGTTACTGTAATAATGACACTGGCAGGGAAGGGGTTAATTTTATTGGAGAGGGAGGGGTTAATGTATGCCTGGTGCTTACTGACGTGTGGGGGGGGAGGTGACTGTGTGAGACAGGGACAGATCGGATGTCCAGCTATGCTGAACACTCCGATCTGTCACTCCCTGTCACTGAGGAGATCCGCCCGCTTGTGTTTACACAGGCGGGCGGATCTCCACACTAGATCCCCGACGATCGGGGCAGAGCAGCGGCGATCGCCGCTGCTCCTCCCCTGGCCCGACTCCCGCTGTGAATGAAAACAGCGGGAACGCGCCTCCGGCGGCGCGCGAGCGTCGCCTACAGGGGAGGAGTCTGGCGACGTAGGTCTACGTCGTCAGACGGGATCGTGCCACTTTGCCGCAGTACTATTCCAGTACTCAGCGGTAAAGTGGTTAAAGTGATTGGGTGGCACCCTTTATCGGAAAGCCCTTCCCTGGGAAATGTAAGCCGGTACCAAACTCACAGTTGCAGGGCTCCAATGATGGGGCACTATTCCTCCCACTGACACCAATGATGGGGCACTATTCCTTCCACTGATTTCAATGATGGGGCACTATTCCTTCCACTGACACCAATGATGGGGCACTATTCCTCCCACTGACACCAATGATGGGGCACTATTCCTCCCACTGACACCAATGATGGGGCACTATTCCTTCCACTGACTCCAATGATGGGGCACGATTCATCCCACTGACTCCAATGATGGGGCACTATTCCTTCCACTGACTCCAATGATGGGGCACTATTCCTTCCACCTATTCCTTCCACTGACACCAATGATGGGGCACTATTCCTTCCACTGACTCCAATGATGGGGCCCTATTCCTTCCACTGACTCCAATGATGGGGCGCTATTCCTTCCACTGACTCCAATGATGGGGCGCTATTCCTCCCACTGACACCAATGATCTTCTTAGCTGTGAGGGGGCCTTGCTAATGACCTGAAGTGTAAGGAGCATTCGTCCCACTGACCATCACACTAAGACATCATGAATTATAGAGATAGTAATTTTTAGCAGGGGTTCCCTGAGACCGAAAATTATTTCAAGGGTTCCTCTGAGTTGAAAAGATTGAGAAATGCTGCTTTAAAATTCAGAATTTCGGACGTTCACCAATTTTTTAATTGCACAACTGATGGAACTTGGCAGAAGTTCCCTCTTCTCCACTCTCCGTGTGTCTGGGACCTCAAACCAGCCCAGAGGTATAAAATGTGAGTTTTCCACTGGTGATTGCAGTGTGACAGCACTCATAAACACACGTGTTCTTTCCAATGTCTTACTATAGTTAAAACAGCCGCCATGCCAAGAGGTACTCCTTGACAGCCTCATGGAATTCTCACATTGATTGTTTTGCCCCGATAATCTAAATAGCTTTTACAGGGGTGACACAAAGCAGAAGCTGAGCCGTTGAGTATCTGCTTGTATACACTATATAAATAGTCTATGGCTGGATTAGCAAGTTGCTGTTTTCTAGCATCCATCATATATTTTATAATTATAGGTATACTCAGTGACGTGAAAAAAATTAAACTTGAAACCCCAAGGAGACATAAAAACACAATCTAATCCAGATATGGATTTTTACCTGGAGCATTTTCCAACTGTATTAAATGGCCACTATTCAGCATTAGAACTGAATTCCAGGCCAACAGCTAAATACACATATAAAATACATACACTGGGACCTGTTTACCTCCCAAAGATTTTGTAGTCCGTTCAGTTCACAGACACAGAACAGTCCTGCCTGGCAGGGAAAGAGACCTGATTATTGTCTTCTACAGTTAGGACAGCCCAAGATCACGATAAAAATGTTAGATCCACTTTTGGGGGGGGTCAGTGTATAAAATGTTAGTTGCGCGAATGTCAAAAGCATTTGTGCAAGCTGAACGAAATGTCACTGTATTGGTTCTATGAGATTCATTCCTGTATCATCATCGACATCTAGTGGGCAAATGGTGGTATGGTTTTATCACTCATTTATTATTCAGAAAACTACCGTATATTACATTTTGGCTACTGGATAGAGCTGATGATGTAGGCACCAGTGTCGGGACAAGGTCATGTAGAGCCCAGCTTGAACATGCCACACTGCAAGCTCCCAAGCAATGGGCTCGTCCATTGAGGGTACAGGGGCGCCGCCCCCCCCTATCCATGTGTCCGGCCCCCTAATCTACATGCAGGGTGCCCAACGCATGGATTCCAATGTTTTTTTTTTTTTTTTGAAGCACATGATTAGAGCCAGAGGCTCTAATAAGCTTCAAAAAAGGGTGGGCTCTGGGCGCAGAGCACTGCGCCCTGAGCCCACCCTGTTGAGTGACAATAGCAAATGAATTGTAACACAATGAGACCCGTTTCCAATTGGCCAAAAGGAGAAGCCATGCTATTGGCAAAAGGAGGAGGAGGGAGGAGGCGCAGGGGAAGCCCACGTAGGAGACTACTGAGAGCGAAGATGCCACTGCTGCCTGCCCAGGGTGTGAGTGAACCGGGGGGGGGGGGGCTAGGTGTGCGGGCTGGAGCTGATGTGGTTGGGGAGGGGGGTATGGTGTGGTCCGTGTGCCGCCCCCCTGGCACATGGAGCACTAGCCGCCACTGCTCCCAAGATGTATGTGCATTATGTGTATGTACAAAAATGTGTATGTGCAAAAATCCCCCCACAAAAACACTGAGCATAAATTCCCTCTCCTCCCAGTACAAATCTGCCCCCCCCCCCCCCGCTCAAATCCCCATTCTCAACACAAACCTTGGCCCCCCAACCCCTAGCTCAAATGTTCCCCCAACAAAAAAAAATTCACTGCTCCTTGCACAAATCCTCTACCCCTAAAATGTCCCCTCCTAGTGCACATCTTTTCCCCTCACTTTAAATCCTTCCCTCCCAGTTCAAATTTTCCCCCCAAATGCCCCTCCTAGCACAAATATAATCACCACCCCCCTCTCCAAACCTAAATCCCCCATAATCACTAAATACCCACTCTTAGCACTTGCCCCCCCCCCTAATTTCCCCTTCTAGAACATTACTTACCCTCTGCCGTCCCCCAAATTCCCCCTTCCAACACAAATCCCCTCCCTCCACCTCACATGATACCACAGTGCCCAGAGCAGCTTCCCCTCCTGCCCACCTCTTGTCCCAGCCCTGGAAGGCACCAAACAAATATAGTGACATTTTGTTAAGCTTGATTCTAGCATTCGTGCCACAATTGTTAAAAAAAGACCCTTAAGTACCCTTAAAGTGGTTATATCCTCACAAAAAAAAAAAAACCCTGCAGGAAAAAGGCATAATGAGCTAGTATACATCACATACTAGCTCATTATGAAATACTTACCTTAGAACGAAACCCCAACACGGTTGCCTGGACACTGCTGAGGGAGCTGTTATGTTCCCTTGGCGTCTCTTCCGGGTTCGGCGGCTCCGGAGCTGTGAATGGCCGGAGCCGCGATGATGTCACTCCCACTTTCCAGCAGGGAGCCGGCAAGGAGCTCTGAAGGGCCGCCGGATGCAGCCGCTGACACTGGTGTCAGCGGCTGCATGCAGGGCGAATATCTCCTAAACCTTGCAGGTTTAGGAGATATTAATTGTACCTACAGGTAAGCCTTATTATAGGCCTTATTATAGGCTTACCTGTAGGTAAAAGTTAAAAAGCGGAGTATACTACCTCTTTAAGACACAAAGTAGGGAAATGCTGGCTATGTACCAGTATTTTCAAAGTGTTAACGGTCTCTTAACCACTTGCCTACCAGGGCAATTTTCTACATTTTTGTACAATTGTTAAAATCTGCATTTTTTCTTTTGTTAGAAATTACTGTAAACCTCCCAAAAAGTATATATTTTCTGAAAGCAAAAACCCTAGAGAATAAAATAGTAGTAGTTGCAATCTGTTATGTTGTATGAAATCTGCCCAACTATTCATCAAATGCATATTTCCAAGAAAAAATACACTAAAATGAATTTTAGTGCAAACAAACACAATATAATACCCACATTTTTGGTAAAATATAAATTATTGGATTGTGTTGAGTAAATAGATGCCAAACATGTCAAATCTTAAAATTGTGAACACCCATGGAATTGCAAGAAACTATGGTACCCAAAATATGCAAACTGTGGCCCTCCAGCTTTTGAAAAACTACAAGTTCCATCATGCCTCGCCTCTGGGTGTCATGCTTGTGGCTGTCAGAATCTTGCTATGCATCATGGAAAATGTAGTTCTGCAACATCGGGGGGGGGGGGGGGGGGGTTGCAGAGTTTGCATAGCCCTGGTTTAGGATTTACTGTGATTTATGTCCCTAGAATTATTGTTGTAACTCTGACCTTTGCAACAATAACTCACATATAGGGGCTCAATTGATGTTTACATACCGCTCCCCCTGCACTGCATTTTTATATGGGATATTTATTGGGGTGCTTTAAAATAAAAATTTGGAATTTTTTTTAATGTATTTATTATATCAATCTTTTTTTTTTTTTTTTTTGCACTTTTTGTATTTTTTTCTTTTACTTTATTGCTATCACAAGGGGGCTAACAAGTCCTATGTATGAGATCATGGGCAGATGATAAGTCCACTTTATGGAGAGATTGGGGGTCTAGTAGACCCCTAATGTCTCTCTTGTCCTCCAATGCAGCTATTCAAGCACAGGTCGTGCTTAAATAAGTGCATCCTAGGCTACACTAGCCTTAGAATGACAGCTGTGACTCTGGAAGTAACATTAAACACGTTGCTTCTGGTGTCATTCGTCCTGGGCTCCCCAGAAAAACAAGAGAGCCAAGGTACCGTGTTTGAATGAGCTGACCCTGAGCAGTGGATCACCCTTGTATTGCTTCTAAGAACTGTCAGAAATTTGCACAAGGACTCTTAATCCCCCCCTGTGCAAACTGTTTTTGCCCCACCTGTGTACATCAACACTATTACCATTGTTTCAGCTTATATCTATATGAACTCTTTAACCTTTGACCTCTGAGCATCTAAACCAGCCTCTGTAAGGTACCACCGTGGATGCTGTCAGTGGGGGGGGGGGGCCTTTATTGAAAAGGCCTTTGGCAGCCGTACCAAGCTGACCGCTCCACCAGTGAGTTTGATTTAGCCATTTATCTACAATGCTTTTTATAAACGTACCTTGGTAGACATGTTGTTAAACAAATTATGGTTAAGCATGCTTGCACATCTTCGGCCATATAAACCCCAAAACAAAATTGTAATACATTGTATTTGTTTTCTTTTTCAGACCCTTTTTTTTTATATTCTCTTTCTCTCTTGTGATCCTGCCATAAACACACTTCTTGTTATAGGGTGACAACACTCGCTCCACTGTATCTATGGAGGAAGCCATGATTGCCACCCTGAACTACACTTCTTCCTCTCCTCATCTGCATTTCATGGAAGGGGAAGGAGGGGGGTTCCTAGCCTAAAAAAAGAAAACTAATGCAGGCACCACATCTAAGTACTGGTCAGAGATGTATAGTAACTAAGTAGAACTACTTCACTACTTTACTTAAGTATGGAAAGACGGTATCTGTACTTTCCTAGAGTAGAATTTTTTTCTCCTACTTCCACTTTTACTTCACTACATTTTTTCGATGATTTCAATACTTCTACTCCGATATTTTTTTTTTGTGCTGCATAGTTACTCGTTACTATTATAAAAATTACCACTGCCAGAACAGTAGATGGCAGGTTTCATGAAGCTCCAAACATGTGTATTATCAGCGCATACGAAAATAAAAGCTACTGTATGTATGAATAAAAGCTGCATTTGAAATAATAAAAAACAATATGATGTTCAAACTTTTGACTTCTTTTTTTAATAACTACATAACACAGTACTTGTACTTTTACTTTCAGTACTTGAGTAGCAAAATTAAAAAAAAAAACGACTTGCAATACTTAAGTACAAAAAATGTTGAATACTTTAATACTTCTACTCAAGTCACTTTCTGATAGAGCATTTCCACTTCTACTCAAGTCACTTTTTGATCGAGCACTTGTACTTTTACTCAAGTATGGGTTTCGAGTACTTTATACAACTCTGGTACTGGTAAACTGCACTATATTACGTTTGTGTTTTTGGAGATAGATATTCAAAAACAAAGCCTGTATGGTGTCTGTCACAGATTCAGGTTCTCAAACGCACTTACTTTTATCCATGTGATTAAAGAATTAATTCAATTTTCTATTCCATTGTCACCTTGTATACATTTCAGTGTTGAATGGGTTGTCATGGATACCACGAAACAAGGATACATAGTGATTATATGACCCACAAGTGGAGAATAGAAAGACGAGAAAAACACTTTTGTGTCGGATCTGCCCTTCTCCCTTCTTCTGCCCACGTCATTTGTTCCCGTTGCTGAAGACAGTTATGTACAAAGTGGAATGAGTGGAAAGTGCCGTGGTCCTTGAAATGGGACTGATGGCAAATAGGGAAGGGGCTGTCTTGTTGTGCAGCTTATTTTGGATTTTTTTTCCCATTTATTTAGTCCCACATATCTTTGCAACAGAAGGACACTCGTGTACTTCTACTGCAGGCATTCTAAATAGGCTTCCATGGAACCCTAGGGTTCCTTCAGAAGCTGCTAGGGGTTCCTTGATCTGTGTCTAGTTGACCTTCTATCTGATGGCGCCTGCAGTGTGCCTGGTCCATTGCCACCTGGCAGATTCAGTAGCATGGTACCAATGATCTTTCCAGCTAAGTGTAAAGATGGCATTCTAATCGGCTCTGTAAGGGTTTATTCCTTCAACTGTCCATAGAACCTGTTGAGTTCCTTAAGAAGTTGCTAGGAGTATTTTGTTTCTGGTTTTGGTGTCTCATGCCAGGTAATTGGGACTTTATGGTCAAGAGTAAGGCAAATAGTATAGGGTAAAACAATTTATTCAATTTTATAATATTTACAGTATCATACAAGGTTTTTGGTGAATGGGTGAAGGCCCATTGTGTTGATGGTGAAAAAGTATGGAAAGGTAAGTGACAAGTGAGGAATAGGTGACATTTGACAGGACGTTCAGCTCTGTTGTTCCATGTATCTTTGGAACTTTATTCAGAGAGAGGTCCAGTGAGTTTATCCTACGCGTTTTCGGCCGTACAGGGTCTTTTTCAAGGATATATCACTGTTTCTATAAATGACAAATTATATAAATGATAAATCTTGCATAAAACTCAAATTAGATTAATGCAATATATTTCATGTTTTATATGTTACATACGTCTTTTTTTTGGTCCATTTCATGCATGTATGCCTTCCCTGGATTCCTAAAGATGCTACAGGATAGGGGTATTTTGATCTGTGGCTAGTTGACCTTCCATCTGATGGTGCCTGCAAAGTGCCAGTTACACTGCCACTTGGTAGAGACAGTAGCATGACACCAATGTTCTTTCCAGGTAACTGTAATGGTGGCTTTTTTTTTTTAGCTATTTTAGGGTTTAATCCTTCTACTGTCTGTGGAATCCTCAGGTTCCCTCAGAAGTAGATAGGGATTCTTTGATCTGTGGCAAGTAGACTGTCCAGCTGATGGTGCCTGGCCCACTGCAACTGTAAGGGTGGCATTTTTATCAGCCCTGAAAGAGTTAATTCCTTCAACTGTCCATGGAACCCTCGGGTTCCTTCAGACGTTGCTAGGGGGTTCCTTCAGACATTGCTAGGGGGTTCCTTCAGACATTGCTAGGGGGTTCCTTCAGACATTGCTAGGGGGTTCCTTGATTCTAAACAGGCTTCCCTGGAACCCCAGGGTTCCTTCAGAAGCTGCTAGGGGTTCCTTGATCTGTGGCTAGTTGACCTTCCATCTGATGATGTCTGCATAGTGCCAGCTCCACTGCCACTTGGCAGAGCCAGTAGCATGACACCAATGTTCTGTCCAGCTAACTGTAAGGGTGGCATTCAAACCAGCTCTGTAAGGGTTATTTCTTTCTAATAAGTTGACCACCAATGTAAGGGGCATTTTCGTGTGACCCCTGATGGACTAATCTTAGAAGTTCCAGGACACCTGAAAATGATTTCATAGGGTTCCTCCGGGGTAAGAAGGTAGAGAAAGGCTGTTCTACTTGATGTGACAAGCAGTACTAGATCGCCATTGTGTTCAAGTTCAACTGTCATTCCATATCTCAGATCATTGCAGTGACACCAGACTTCCACCATGATGTATTATCCAAACTTGGTAGAGCATAATCCTACTGGGCTTTATTGATCAAGAAACTGGGGCTTTGCCCAATTATTCAGTCTTCACTGCTATAGGGCAGCCATTCTTAATCAGAATTCTGATCCAGTAGCATGACACCAATGATCTTTCCAGCTACCTGTAAGGGTGGCATTCTAAACAGCTCTGTAGAGGTTTATTCCTTCCACTAACCACCAATGTAAGGGGCATTATTCTTACAACCCCCTAAAGGACTAATCTTAGCAGGGGTGCTAGAACCCTATGAAAAATTATTTCAATATGTTCCTCTAGGGTACAAATTAGAGAAAGGCTATGGAATTATTTCAAAGGGTTCCTCTGGGGTACAAAGGTAGAGAACCCTATGAAAAATTATTTCATAGGGTTCCTCTAGGGTACAAATTAGAGAAAGGCTATGAAATTATTTCAAAGGGTTCCTCTGGGGTACAAAGGTAGAGAACCCTATGAAAAATTATTTCATAGGGTTCCTCTGGGGTACAAAGGTATAGAAAGGCTATGACATTATTTCATAGGGTTCTTCTGGGGTACAAAGGTAGAGAACCTTATGCAAAATTATTTCATAGGGTTCCTCTGGGGTACAAAGGTAGAGAACCGTATGCAAAATAATTTCATAGGGTTCCTCTGGGGTACAAAGGTAGAGAAAGGCTATGAAATTATTTCATAGGGTTCTTCTGGGGTACAAAGGTAGAGAAAGGCTATGGAATTATTTCATAGGGTTCCTCTGGGGTACAAAGGTAGAGAAAGGCTATGGAATTATTTCATAGGGTTCCTCTGGGGTACAAAGGTATAGAAAGGCTATGACATTATTTCATAGGGTTCCTCTGGGGTACAAAGGTATAGAAAGGCTATGACATTATTTCATAGGGTTCTTCTGGGGTACAAAGGTAGAGAACCTTATGCAAAATTATTTCATAGGGTTCCTCTGGGGTACAAAGGTAGAGAACCGTATGCAAAATTATTTCATAGGGTTCCTCTGGGGTACAAAGGTATAGAAAGGCTATGACATTATTTCATAGGGTTCTTCTGGGGTACAAAGGTAGAGAACCTTATGCAAAATTATTTCATAGGGTTCCTCTGGGGTACAAAGGTAGAGAACCGTATGCAAAATTATTTCATAGGGTTCCTCTGGGGTACAAAGGTAGAGAAAGGCTATGAAATTATTTCATAGGGTTCTTCTGGGGTACAAAGGTAGAGAAAGGCTATGGAATTATTTCATAGGGTTCCTCTGGGGTACAAAGGTAGAGAAAGGCTATGGAATTATTTCATAGGGTTCCTCTGGGGTACAAAGGTAGAGAAAGGCTATGACATTATTTCATAGGGTTCTTCTGGGGTACAAAGGTAGAGAAAGGCTATTGAATTATTTCATAGTGTTCTTCTGGGGTACAAAGGTAGAGAAAGGCTATGGAATTATTTCAAAGGGTTCCTCTGGGGTACAAAGGTAGAGAACCCTATGCAAAATTATTTCATAGGGTTCCTCTGGGGTACAAAGGTAGAGAAAGGCTCTGAAATTATTTCATAGGGTTCCTCTGGGGTACAAATGTAGAGAAAGGCTCTGAAATTATTTCATAGGGTTCCTCTGGGGTACAAAGGTAGAAAAAGGATATGAAATTATTTCATAGGGTTCCTCTGGGGTACAAAGGTAGAGAAAGGCTATGACATTATTTCATAGGGTTCTTCTGGGGTACAAAGGTAGAGAAAGGCTATGAAATTATTTCATAGGGTTTCTCTGGGGTACAAAGGTAAAGAAAGGCTATAAAATGATTTCATAGGGTTCTTCTGGGGTACAAAGGTAGAGAAAGGCTATGAAATTATTTCATAGGGTTCTTCTGGGGTACAAAGGTAGAAAAAGGATATGAAATTATTTCATAGGGTTCCTCTGGGGTACAAAGGTAGAGAAAGGCTATGGAATAATTTCATAGGGTTCCTCTGGGGTACAAATTAGAGAAAGGCTATGAAATTATTTCATAGGGTTCCTCTGGGGTACAAATTAAAGAAAGGCTATGAAATTATTTCATAGGGTTCCTCTGGGGTATAAAGGTTGAGAACCCTATGAAAAATTATGTCATAGGGTTCCTCTGGGGTACAAAAGTAGAGAAAGGCTATGAAATGATTCCATAGGGTTCCTCTGGGGTACAAAGGTAGAGAAAGACTGTTCTACTTGATGTGACAAGCAGTACTGGATCACCGTTGTGTTCAAGTTCAACTGTCATTCCACATCTCAGAACATCGCAGTGACACCAGACTTCCACAATGATGTGTTATCCAAATCCTGGAGAACTTCATCCTACTGGGCTTTATTGATCAAGGAACTGGAGCTTTGCCCAGTTGACCAGTCTTTATTATTACAAGACATCCTCTCTCAACCAGGGTTCCTTCAGAGGTTGCTAGGGCTTCCTCGAGCAGTAGCTGATTAACCTCCTATTTGATGCTGTCTGCATAGTCCCATGGCCCATGCCACTTGGAAGCAGCACCAGCATGGCACCAATAACCATTTTATCTGTCCTTGTTTTAAGGATGGTAAGGGGGGCAGTAAAAACAGACGACTGAAATATACTAAGTTTGAGCAATGGTGTCTCTGGTAGTGATGTCCAGTGGCGTACTTATAGAGGTGCAGTCTGCACCAGGTACCAAAACTCTGGGGGCGCTGGCTGGCAGCCTGACATTTTTTCTATTGCACCTTGCAACTGTCAGACAGGCAGAAGTGGCACTGTAGTGCTAGTATCATATATCACAGCTGCAGAAGATGATGGGGTGCCCACATCGGGGGGGGGGGGCACAGTTTGGAATCTTCACCATAGGCACTGGAGGACCTTGTCCCAGTACTGCACTCACCTAGGGTGCTCTGCGTGCCAATAAAGTCTGCCTTAGAACCCCCACCCAGACGGAACACCCACTCATCAAGGCATTTTGGTATTTGCACTCCTACAAAACCAGCCATTTTCTAAGAGCGGAGAAGAGATACTACTACTACTGAGGCAGGGTGCTTTGATGTTTTCAGGAAGCTATGTATAACACCCTGCCAGCACCTTCCATCAGCCACGATCTGCATGCATTGCGTAGGGAAGCACAGTGATGATGTAATTTGCTATAAAGTAAGGTTTGTAATTAAAGCAGAAAGGTTTTATTGAAACAATTCATTAGCAAGTTGATGAGAGGAGAAGAGAGGATACAAGGAAGGCAGATAAAATGTAAGCTTTAAATATGTAATAATCCTTCCGCATTCTATCTAAAATCCAAAAAGCAATTGTTTTCATCTAGAGAAGGTTCAAGGGTTCAGACAGGATTTTGCTGCAGAGGATTCAACTTTTTTTTCTTTTAACTGAAAAAAAAAATGACCTTGTATCCTCTTCACTGCTCTTCATGATAATACCCCAGTGAGTTCTTTCTATCGACCTTGCCTGCGTGTATCCACAGTCAGACATTTCTGGGATTTATTCCGAATTAAAAAAGAACTCTGTTAAAGAAGAGTTCCCGCTTCTGCCAAAATTGCAGCCTTCATTTGCATCACCAAGTGCAGATATAACGTCGTTAAAAATTTCTCTTTAGATGGTATCATCAGTGGCTTACCTATCGTATTCAAATCCTTAATTTTTTATAATAATAAAAATCATAATACATAATAATCATAATTTTTATTATTAAAGTGTTACTAAACCCAGGAGCTTGCATTCACTATATCTGGTATCCCACAGTACACAGAACATGGAAATGCAATTATTTTAGCAAATATAAACTGCTAAATACCTTTTCTCATCAGCAGTATATAGCAGTCTTGTGACTTCTATCAGTGGTCTGGTTAAAGCTTGTAGGAGGAGTTTTCATTCTGCTCCGACTGTCCTATAAGGCTGCAGGACCCCTCACCCTCTGTCTGGACAGTGCTGATTTGCCCTGTGCTGATCACATGCACTCTCCCAAGAAAAAAAAAAAAGCCTCTAGCAATACACACCAAACTGAGCATGTGCAGAGTGCCCCCCAAGGTCCTGTACTATTAGGAGATGGTTTGGGGACTGTGAAGGAAGAGGAGGATCTGTCAGGGTGCTAGGAAACCAGACCACATGGGGATGCAGGTAAAATAAAGCAGTTTATTGGAGCAAACAACAATAAACGCACAGCAAGAGTGAGGAAGTGAGAGCAGGAACAAGCCAGGGTCAAGTCCAGAAGCGGGTAGCCATCCAAGCCGTGGTCAAGTCTAGAAGCGGGTAGTCATCCAAGCCGAGGTCAAGTCCAGAAGCGGGTAGCCATCCAAGCCGGGGTCAAGTCCAGAAGCGGGTAGTCATCCAAGCCTGGGTCAAGTCCAGAAGCAGGTAGTCATCCAAGCTGGGGTCAAGTCCCAATAGCGGGTAGTCATCAAAGCCGGGGTCAAGTCCAGAAGCGGGTAGTCATCCAAGCCTGGGTCAAGTCCAGAAGCAGGTAGTCATCCAAGCCGGGGTCAAGTCCAGAAAGCGGGTAGTCATCAAAGCCAGGGTCAAGCCCAGAAGCGGGTAGTCATCCAAGCCGGGGTCAAGTCCAGAAGCGGGTAGTCATCGAAGCCGGAGTCAAGCCCAGAAGTGGGTAGTCATCCAAGCCGAGGTCAAGTCCAGAAGCAGGTAGTCATCCAAGCCGGGGTCAAGCCCAGAAGCGGGTAGTCATCGAAGCCGGGGTCAAGCCCAGAAGTGGGTAATCATCCAAGGCGGGGTCAAGTCCAGAAGCCGGTAGTCATCGAAGCCGGGGTCAAGCCCAAAAGCAGGTAGTCATCGAAGCCGGGGTCAAGTCCAGAAGCGGGTAGTCATCGAAGCCGGGGTCAAGCCCAGAAGCGGGTAGTCATCGAAGCCGGGGTCAAGCCCAGAAGCAGGGAGTCATCCAAGCCGTGGTCAAGTCCAGAAGCGGGTAGTCATCCAAAGGCGGGGTCAAGTCCAGAAGCGGGTAGTCATCCAAGCCGGGTCAAGTCCAGAAGCGGGTAGTCATCGAAGCCAGGGTCAAGCCCAGAAGCGGGTAGTCATCCAAGCCGAGGTCAAGTCCAGAAGCGGGTAGTCATCCAAGCCGGGGTCAAGCCCAGAAGCGGGTAGTCAACGAAGCCGGGGTCAAGCCCAGAAGTGGGTAGTCATCCAAGCCGGGGTCAAGTCCAGAAGCGGGTAGTCATCGAAGCCGGGGTTAAGCCCAGAAGCGGGTAGTCATCCAAGCCGGGGTCAAGCCCAGAAGCGGGTAGTCATCCAAGCCGGGGTCAAGCCCAGAAGCGGGTAGTCATCCAAGCCGAGGTCAAGTCAAGAAGTGGATAATCTACCGATGCGGGGGCGAGAGCCAGGAGAGTTGTCAGCCAAGCCAGGTCATACACGGAGGAACACGGAGAACAGAAGACTGCTAGCAGAGATGCACATTGGAACACAAACACAAGGGCAAGGACTACAACTCATCAGGTGATAGATATAGTCAGGTGTGCAACATCATCACTGAGTGACGCCCAGGCAGCAGGCGAGTGATGATGCAATCAGAGTTTATAAGAGGCAGCAGTCTGCACATGTCCAAGATGGCTGCCAACAGGAGGGCAAGGTAAGACCTTGACAGAATCAGAGAAGACAGGATCAAACAGCCTTTGTGCACTATGCGCAGGATTAACCCCTTAACTTCCACAGTGAGTATAACAATCATGCTTTACTGCAAATACAGACTGATTTTACTGTTGTGGGTTTAGTAACACTTCAATAATGATGATTATTACTCTTATTATTATTACCAATGTTGAAAATTTCCCTTCAGATGTCATCATCAATGGTTTACCTAGAATATTTGAAACCTGACTTATTTAAAAGTAGTAACAATGATGATTTTTATTAATAACATTAATAATTAAAAAATAAATAAATACATAATAATAATAATATGTATTATTATTATTATTATTATTATTAATCAATAAATATAAGGAATACTAATAATGGTCAGGAAATTGAGATTTTCTTTTTTTTTTTTTCAATCCAAAAGTTATTTATAATTTTAAAATCCCCATCGTCCTCCCAAGCCTTTCAAGCTTGAAGAGCTCCTATTCACTGCCCGTGTACCAGGTAATGTGCCCAGGATTCATATTTCTGCACACAATGAGGGACATTGATCAGTTCTGTTGCACAGCATGGCAGATGCTCAGTTGATTCAGGGAGATAGATTTACTATAAGATCGCAGGCTGGTTTATAAATTCTTCTCCATCCCTACAACACCACTGTGACAATATAACACCTGATCACTTCTTAAAGTGTTCACCTGCAGCAAGATTTATTCTCTGATGCCTCGTTTCCACTGAGCTGTACGGTTCGGTTCGGTACGGTACGCAATTTTTGCCGTTTCCCTTGTCAAAAGTTATGAATGGTACCCTAATTCGAACAGTACCATACCACTTTTTTGGGACCCTTTCGTTGGGGTACCAAGCACATTAGTACCGTACCAACAGGGTGGAGCTACACTGTTGAGGTACTGTTAAGCTGAGGTACTGTTGGCGGTGGAAACGCAAGCCATATCAAGGTATACCGTTCCAAATTGTACCAAACCGAACCGTACCGCTCAGTGGAAATGAGGAATGAGCTCAGCAAGAGAAGGAGAGCACATGCTGCGCATGTGTGCAGTTTGAATGACTGCTATTGAGCTCATCTGGAACATGGAGCGCGCACTGCCTGAAGCAGCCCCTAGGGGGCTCACAATTTGAATCTCCAGCCAGTCCTGCAAACGGCAGAATTGAGGGGGGATCGAGGGGTCAGGGGTTTTTGTGGAGGGATTCCTCCAATGGCTACAGTACATGTGCAATGGGAGAATTGGCACCATTTAAAACAGGAAACATTTACTAATAAAAACTTTTAGTAGAATTTTTGGAAAATATTGTTGAAGGTGAACTTACACTTTAAAGCTGAAGTTTAATCCCCCCCACCCCCCCACCCCCACACAAACATTTTAGACCATATTTTAAACCAAGTCTCAATCATGGCATTACCTGCATGTTCTTCCTGTGCCTGCGGGGGTTTTCTCCGGGTACTCCGGTTTCTTCCCACACTCCAAAGACATTCTGGTAGGTTCATTAACCCCTGTCTAAATTGGTTCTAATTTGTATCTATGAATGTGAGTTAGGGATCTTAGATATATACATACTATATTGTCAAAAGTATTGGGACACCTGCCTTTACACGCACATGAACTTTAATGGCATCCCATTCTTAGTCCGTAGGGTTCAATATTGAGTTGGCCCACCCTTTGCAGCTCTAACAGCTTCAACTCTTCTGGGAAGGCTGTCCAGTCTCCGCTCGAATTCATCCCAAAGGTGTTCTGTCAGGTTGAGTTTAGGACTCTGTGCAGGACAGTCAAGTTCCTCCACCCCAAACTCATTCATCCATGTCTTTATGGACCTTGCTTTGTGCACTGGTCCAAATCATTTGGTGGAGGGGGGATTGTGCTGTAGTGTTGTTTTTCAGGGGTTGTGCTTTGCCCCTTAGGTCCGGTGAAGGGAACTCTTAAGGCAACATTTTGGACATTTTCATGCTCCCAACTCTTAAGGCGTCAGCATACCAAGACATTTTTCACTATTTCATGCTTCCAACTTTGTGGGAACAGTTTGGGGATGGCCCCTTCCTGTTCCACCATGACTGCACACCAGTGCACAAAGCCAGGTCTATAAGGACATGAATGAGCGAGTTGAGGGTGGAGGAACTTGACTGGCCTGCACAGAGTCCTGATTTCAACCTGATAGAACACCTTTGGGATGAATTAGAGTGGAAGAATGGTCAAACATGCTGTGTAAATCGGCAGCTCTATAAAAGTACTTGTAATAAATAAATAAAAAAGTGATGGGTCGCTGGGTCTCTGTGCATCTTTATGCAATGCAGGCAGATCATGTCTGGTTTGGAGGGGCCAGTAGGATGCTATACATAGCTTCCTGAGAACATGACAGCACCTTGACTCAGTATTTCGCCCACGGGTTTTCGGCTCTGAAGCAAGCAGTGGGTTAGTTCTCTTGCAAATGTCAAAATGTCTTGATGGGTTGGTGTTAGTTTCAGTGCAGGAGGGCTTTGTCAAAAGTTTTAGGAATTACATAAATATTCATTTTCACAAAGCCTGCTGCCTCGGTTTTTATGATGGCAATTTGCATATACTCAAGAATGTTATGAAGAGTGATCAGATAAATTGCATTTATTGCAAAGTCCCTCTTTGCCATGAAAATGAACTTAATCCCATACAAAACATTTCCACTGCATTTGTGAAGAAGTCTTCAGGGCGCCCAGAAAAGTCTTGCAAGTGCCAGGACCGTCTCCTACAGTTGATTCAGCTGCGGGATCGGAGCACCACCAGTGCAGAGCTTGTTTAGGAATGGCAGCAGGCAGGGGGGAGTGCATCTGCATGCGCAGTGAGGAGAAGACTTTTGGAGGATGGCCTGGTGACAAGAAGAGCAGCAAGGAAGCCACTTCTATCCAGGAAAAACATCAGGGACAGACTGATATTCTGAAAAAGGCCCAAGGATTGGACTGCTGAGGACTGGGGTAAAGTCATTTACAGAACAAAGTATGCCCACTATAGGGGAGGTACTGGCAACTGGTGCCGGAATACTGTTTCTTAAGCAAAGCATTGGAAATCTACAAAACCCCGCCTCTTTCTTGTGTTTGGCCTGTTCTTATCAGGGACCTGGATAAGCCAGAAGAATGTGGGATGAAGTGTTTGGCATGGTAATATACATACAATATGATGATGACTTCACAGCCTATTAGTGGTACCTGAGGATGAACTGTTATGCCAACGATATCTTTGCCCTGCCTACATGCTGTCCAAGTTCATCTGCAGAAGCACAAGGAAACAGGAAACATTGAGGACTGAAAACGCAGTGGTTGGCCTAAGAAAACTAGTGCAACATCATGCTGACATTCGTTCATTTCCATGGCCACCATCAGCTCAGATTTGACAGAAGCCAGTAGGACCTTGGAACATCCATTTACAGTCTGGAGAAGTTCGGTCAGGCATGGTCTTCATGGAAGACATGGCTTAAAAGCTATACCTCCAACATGAAAGCCATTTCAAACTGGTTTCCAGCGTGACAGAGAGGAACAAGCAATGTCAGTTCCTCTTTCTCTGTGCCATGCATCCATTGCCGCCAGCCACAGAGCTCCCAGACTCCACGATCTGATGGGAGAGCCCGGGAAAGGCCGTGGTGGGAGGGGAGTGGGACCCCCTTCCACCGCCTGTGGAAGTGATCGAATAGCTGCTGGGAATCACCGGCTGAAAATAAATAAATAGAAATAATTGTGGTAGAGGGTTGGAGACATTTTCTTTTTATGGGGGTGAAGGTTCGCTTTGAGAGCCAGATCACACCAGAGCATACGCATTCCCACATAGTGCAATTTTACAGCCCATTAATTTGAATAAGCTGCAAAACGCTCTGGGTTAGGATAGGGTTATGGCTAGGGTTAGACTAGGGTTAGGGTTATGGCTAGGGTTAGGGTTATGGTTAGGGTTAGGTTAAGGTTATGGATAAGGTTAGGTTAAAGTTATGGCTAGGGTTAGGCTAGGGTTATGGCTAGGGTTAGGTTAGGGTTATGGCTAAGGTTAGGTTAGGGTTATGGCTAGGGTTGGGCTAGGGTTATGTCTAGGGTTAGGGTTATGTCTAGGGTTAGGGGTAT
Organism: Pelophylax lessonae; assembly: GCF_965119305.1. Taxonomy (NCBI): domain Eukaryota; kingdom Metazoa; phylum Chordata; class Amphibia; order Anura; family Ranidae; genus Pelophylax; species Pelophylax lessonae. The sequence goes on from NC_138772.1 coordinate 37,602,426, forward strand.
GGTTAGGGTTAGGTTAAGGTTAGGGTTGTGTCTAGGGTTAGGGTTATGGCTGGGGTTAGGTTATGGTTATGGCTAGGGTTAGGGTTATGTCTAGGGTTAGGGTTTTAGCTAAGGTTAGGTTAGGGTTATGGCTAAGGTTAGGTTAGGGTTATGGCTAGGATTGGGCTAGGGTTAGGGTTATGTCTAGGGCTAGGGTTATGGCTAGGGATAGGTTAGGGGTATGGCTAGGGTTAGGTTAGGGTTAGGGCTAGGTTTAGGTTTATGTTTAGGATTAGGGCTATGTCTAGGGTTAGAGATTTTTCTTACAGAAACTGAAATAGATTACCTTTTTGCTTGGGAGGGACTTCTCTGCAGAAGGGATGGCCTGGGACACCGAGTCAAAAAGAAGACTATGTGATTGTTAGTGATTTACCAAGTCGCACACAAGTTGCATGAAAGCCGAATCAAAGTAGTGCAGGAACTACTTTAAAGTCGCTGCAACAGATTTGATTGGTGCTCATTAGGAAACATGGGGTGCACCTTGCACAAATGCACAAGTGTGAATGGGACCTAAGGTAACCGAGAGAGGAGAATTAACAATTATGGATATGAAATAATAATATAATATTTAACCACAGAATTGCAAGCATATAACAATGTAAAAGTCACCCAACAAATTACATTGGGATAAACATTAAACTAAAAGCTCAGAATTCTCAGAAAATGTGCAATAAAAGAACAGTGCTACTTTAATGTCCAGACTGCAGACATTTCATAAAAATTCTAGCTGGCAGACTAACAGCCTAATAAAGCCGTGTCTCCTTTCCATGTGTACCTTCGATACTGTAACCAGTTACCGTCCAAACCGAGCAACAAATCGGCATAATGTCACACTTGCCACATTGACTATCAACAGCAATTAATACAAAGATGCAGAATGACTTCCAGGAAGAGGCTCTATATTATTCCGTAATTAGCCCGTTCGATGTCGAACATGACACCTGTTTAATTTAACCACACGGCGAAGAGTTGAAGGGGGTTGTCATGAAGTACTGCCAGTTAATAATGCTGCTTGGGCAACACATGCTAATAATAATTCAGTAAGACAGGAATGATGAATATATCTGCCAGAAATACGTAGAATTATCAAAACACAGGGGGTACTGCGGAGAAAGCTACACAACCATTCAGTTATAGAACATGAAATCGAATGGTTCTAGACAAGTATTTAAAATATAACTGTGTAAGTAGGCACCTTGCTAAACTAGTTGAAGCTCTTTTAGGATTTGGGGGACCAAAGGCACTCTATAGGAGAGCTAGCAAGGCATGCAGGCAACTTATGTTAACCATTACTCCATGTAGGTGTTTTTGTTTTTCTTTTTGGTGGTTCATCATGAGTTTTATTGAATGTGGGTTCCATAATTTCCTGCCAAAAGGCAAAAGTTTTGTATGAAGCTCACAATTGCATTAAAAAGATGGAGGTCTGCTATAGAAATAGTGGCAAACTTGGACCAACCTCCAGTGCCACACTTTTGTCTGGTCATGATGGCAGGCCTATAGTGAACCATGGGCAAAGGGTAGGAGGTAGGTCTAGGGTATATTTGCATTGCAAAGCTCTTAAGGGTTTGAGGGACCTGTGGTGCTCCTTAACCACTTAAGCCCCGGAAGATTTTACCCCCATTCCGACCAGGGGGTATTTTGCGATTCGGCACTGCGTGACTTTAACGGACAATTGCGCGGTCGTGCGACGCTGTACCTAAACGAATTTGGCGTCCTTTTTTTCCCACAAACAAAGCTTTCTTTTGGTGGTATTTGATCACCTGTGCGATTTTTTGATCACGCGCTATAAACAAAAAAAGAGCGTCAATTTTGCAAAAATAGCAATATTTTTCACATTTTTTTATATGAAATTCCCCCCCAAAAAAATTTAAAATTAAAATTTTTTTACTTTTTCGGCCAATTTGTTTTATGCTACCTATGTTTGGTAAAAAAAATCGCAAAAAGCGTATTTTGATTGGTTTGCGCAAAAGTTATCGCGTTTACTAACAAAGGGAAAGATTTTTGTCATTTTTGTTGTTTTTTTTTTTAACGTGTAATGGCGGCGATCTGCGATTTTTTTTGCGGTACTGCGACATTGGGGCGGACAGATCGGACCCTTGACTGACATTTTTGACACTTTTGGGGTTACCAGTGACATTACTGCAGTAATCAGTGCTATACATATGCACTGTTACTGTAAAAATGACACTGGTAGTGAAGGGGTTAACTTTATTTGGGAGGGAGGGGCTGTGTGTATCCCTAGGGGCGTGCTTTCTACTGTGATTGGCTGGGGCTTGAGCTGTATGGACACTGATCAACGGATCTACATACTAGATCCGAGTGATCAGTATCCTAACAGCAAGGAGAATGACAGGCAGCTTGTTTACACAGGCTGCCTGACATTCTCCCTCTCCCCCGCCGATCGCCGAGTGACCGGCGGACATCGGGTCCGCCGGTCACACGCGCGGGGGGGTCCGTGACCACGCGGGAGCGGGAGCGCGCCTCCGGGGGCGCGCGCTCGCTCCCTAGACCCTCACAAGCTAGTGACGTAGCCCTACGTCACTTTGCCTGTGAGGGGCTGACTGCCGTCGGCAAGTGGTTAAGAAAGCTGACAAGGAATGCAGGCACTGTACATTACTCCATGTAGATAGTTTTCTCTTTATCTTGAAGGTGTATAAAACTATATGTAGCAGGATTCCCAGCCGTTTTGCTGGATATGGGTCCCCCTGGGCCACCGGGGGCAACAAAAGTACCTCTGTGCATGTTCCTTCAAGTGTGAGCGCTGAGACAATGACCAGTCCAGTATCTTTGGGTTTTTTTGTATTTTTTGAGAACTTGGATGGGAGAAGGGAATGAGTGGGATACTCCTTTGGCTCAACTATGCACAATTTGCTAGGGACAACTGAAAACGATTCTTGACGCTGGCTAAATGCTGGTCAATGCCGGTTGACGCTGGTTAGCACTGGCTTGCTGCCTGTTAACTCCAAACTGAACTTGGACTGCTTTCTCACATAAAGAAGTCCTTTCTTTAGCTCCCTTAAGCACTCCTTGCTGAGGTAGCTACTTGTTCTGCTGCTGCTTCTCTAAACACTTCAGGGCACCCCCTTTCTCTAAACATTCTCCACAGGTTAGCTGGCTCCTGGATCCCCTTGACCTTCTGGAGTGGCCCCCTCTCCTGGGAAGTCTCAAGTGCTCACGATACTGTTTTTCCCCGAAACTTCTGCCCAGCAGCTCCACTCGGTCCACAGCACTCTGGATCCCTCTTTGCAGCCCAGCTCAACCTTCGTCCTCTGGGCCAAGCGCCCAGAACACTCTCACATGCACTGACAGGAGGAGAGACAGCCGTCACTCTCCTCCTGGGACTCTGCATCCCGCCAAAGACACTGCATCATGTGCTCCCCTCAGACTTATACCCTATCCCAGGATGCTTTGCGGCAGATTCTGTTATCTGAGATGGATACAAGCCCTGGTGTGCTATTGGTCAGGTTTCCTCCACTGTCCAATAAGAGCCCTCATTAGACACAGTGGGGAGACTCCCCAGACCCAACAGACACCCTTGGAAGCACATGACAGCCTAACTAAATGATCAGGCCCCCCTGATATGCAGACAGGGCCACCCATATGCTTCTTCCTAGCACCTACCTGGGAGGGTGCTACATATATATAACAATATGTGCAGCGCTAATTCCTAATATTACTTGTGTTTTAAATGATGTGATATAAATTAAATCACAATAGTTGGAAAACTCTTATGAAAACACAATTAGTGTCATTGGTTCATTGGGTACGTTGTGTTCTCAGATTCAATGAGTGGAGAGGTGGTGATGTCACGATTTCCACTGTGTCCAATCAGAAAATGTCTTGTATTCATTGTAAAAAAATGTGGGGGGCGGCACTGAGCAAGCAAACTCCTGTTGTGTAGAGGGGAAACCGCTGGAGCAGCACCCAGTAAGGTAGGCCAAAGTAAGTTGTGTAGAGGGGAAACCGCTGGAGCAGCACCCAGTAAGGTAGGCCAAAGTAAGCAAGGAAAAACAAAAAATCCCGGAGTTCCACTTTAAATGCCATGCAAAACTCAGCCGAGTGTGTAGACATATGTCAAAAGCACATTATAGACTGCAAAAAAAAAAAAAATAGGCTCAGAAAATGGAAGTCTTTTAGCAAAGCAGTCTTTTTTTTTTTCATCTTTTTGATTGGAGTGACTGGGATGTTCCTTAGTGAGACTTTAAGTACCGTATTTCTCTTGAGACCGTTCAGAGAAAAGTATTTTTTTTTTCTACCGCTGTTCTCGTATCTTGATGACTTGCTCCAATTTTCCTTTTATTTTCCTTTATGTTATATTCCTTTACGGTGTGTGTGCTATTGTTCCAGCTAATTCCATTTCCCAGCTGAGACTTTCAGTAAATAATTCCATTATGCCTACAAGGTTTGAGAAATCTTTTGTGATGCTCCTGGGCACTGATTTAACACATATTACTCTGTACAAGTGGAGATTTGCAATATTAAAGTGAACCTATTAATAAATTGTACAAATCACAAGAAGGAGAAGTGTCTGTATTAGTAAAGTGCATTAGGATGAGTAAGACACAGTAGATCTTAATAAAAAGCTTTTGCTTCGGAGCTCCCTCACATCACCTAATGCCTAGGCTTCTGGTGCCCAACCTGTCACCAGGGGCTGCATTTGGCACTTTTTTATGTGGCCCTAGGGGCCCCTTTTACACACCAATCTATGTTTCCCTAATAGTAGTAATTCCTAGCAGCCTTATGTACTATGTCTCCAGTCTCTGACAGTCTCCTGAAGCATGTCTGCAGTCTCTGACTATCTCTTGAATCATGTCCTCAGTGTCTGACCATCTCTTGTATCATGTCTATAGTCTCTAACCATCTCTTCTAATATGACCTCAGTCTCTGACCATCTCTTGTATTATGTCTGCTGTCTCTGACCATCTCTTGTATTATGTCTGCAGTCTGTGACCATATCTTATATTTAGACCTCATTTTTTGACCATCTCTTGTATCATGTCCGCAGCCTCTGACTTTATCTTGTATTTAGACCTCAGTCTCTGACCATCTCTTGTATCATGTCTGCAGTCTCTGACCATCTCTTGTATCATGTCTACATTCTCTGACCCTCCCTTGTAGCATGTCTGCAGTCTCAGATCCTCTCTTGTAGCATGTCTGCAGTCTCAGACCCTCTCTTGTAGCATGTCTGCCGTCTCTGACCCTCTCTTGTATAATGTCTGCAGTCTCTGACCATCATCAAGATCATGTCTGCAGTCTCGGACCATCTATTGTATCATGTCTACAGTCTCTGACCATCTCTTGCATCAAGACTGCAGTCTCTGACCATCTCTTGCATCAAGACTGCAGTCTCTGACCATCTCCTGTATCATGTCTGCAGTCTATGACTATCTCGAGTATTATGACCTCCGTCTCTGACCATCTCTTGCATAATGTCTGCAGTCTCTGACCATCTCCTACATCATGTCTGCAGTCTCTGACCATCTCATGTATCTTTTTTTACAGTCTCTGACCAACTCTTATATCATGTCTGCAGTCTTTGACCATCTCCTGTATCATGTCTGCAGTTTCTGACCATCTCCTGTATCATGTCTGCAGTCTCTAACCACCTCTAGTATTATGACCTCAGTCTCTGACCATCTCTTGCATCATGTCTGCAGTCTCTGACCATCATCAACATCATGTCTGCAGTCTCTGACCATCTATTGTATCATGTCTGCAGTCTCTGACCATCACCAACATCAGTTCTGCAGTCTCTGACCATCTATTGTATCATGTCTACAGTCTCTGACCATCTCTTGTATCAAGGCTGCAGTCTCTGACCATCTCCTGTATCATGCCTGCAGTCTCTGACCATCTCCTGTATCATGTCTGCAGTCTATGACTATCTCGAATATTATGACCTCAGTCTCTGACCATCTCTTGCATAATGTCTGCAGTCTCTGACCATCTCCTACATCATGTCTGCAGTCCCTGACCATCTCATGTATCTTTTTTTACAGTCTCTGACCAACTCTTATATCAGGTCTGCAGTCTCTGACCATCTCTCGTATCATGTCTGCAGTCTCTGACCATCTCCTATTTCATGCCTACAGTCTCTGTTTATCACTTGTATCATGTGCTCAGTCCTTGACCATCTCTTGTCTCATGTCTGCAGCATCTGACCATCTCCTGTATCATGTCTGCAGTCTCTGTCCCTCTCTTATCATGCCCATAGCCTTTGACTATATCCTGCTGTGTCCTTTACCTGTCCTGTTTTTTTATTGCAAAGTCATAAAAAAAAAAGGGTCTGTTAATTCCCACATTGCTCAAGTTTATTATTTTGTACTGTGCTTTTGGGTACCGTATACATTATATTTCCATTGCACTGTTTTGATCTTTTTTTGTATAGGGTTCTCATTGACTCTATGACATATTATGAAAAGTATTTTACATCTATGTCCTTATGCATGTTTGTACCCCCCTGGTATCTGTCTGAATAAAAAGGTATTTGACTCAAAAATAGATTGAACATAATCAAGGAGATCATTGCACTGCAGGTTTAAGGTATAACTTCCTCTCCAGCAAGGAGAACAGTGAGCAGCACAGTAATGACATCACTAAATATTACTCCAAATCTTCTGAGACTTGCGGTCAGAAGCAGCCTTAGATGATCTCACATTGCAGATATGCAGCTATGAGGCCCAGGGTATTTCCCTGGGCCTCATAGATATTTCCCAGGAGGCAAGACAAAAGGTACATTTTGCAGGGCATTGCCTAAGTAAAAATAGCATTTCTAGATGTTCCCAATAAGAAAGCAAATCTTAACTTTTTGAGTACAGGTCCACTTTAACCAGTTGCAGACTTTGACCAGGAGTTCTCTGTATTTCATGGTAGATCAACAGGTATTTTTTTGTACTTACAGTGTACTGTTTCAAATGCATTGGCATACCTCCTTAGACCCAGTCTGTCTAGACACTATGGTCACCTGCTGACTTAGTACCATCCACAGGCAGCTTAAAGTTTTACTAAACCCTCAACAGTAAAATCAGTTTGTATATGCAGTAAAGCATGCTTGTTATACTTACTGTGGAACCTAAGAGGTTAATCCCCTGTATTGAGTAAAAAGGCTGTTTGATCCTGTATGCACTGATTCTCCTTTTCTTGCATTGTCCACATAACATGTCCGGTTAGGATGGAGTTACTGGAGTCAGGCTGCACATGCTCAGTTTGGTGTGTATTGCTAGAGAGTTTTTTTTTTTTTTTGGGAGGGTTCTCAGCACAGGGCCAATCAGCACTTTCCAGACAGAGGGTCAAGGGTCCAGCATCCTGATAGGACAGCCAGTGCAGTATGAAAACTCCTCCTACAAGCTTTAATCAGACACTGATAGAAGTCACAAGACTGCTATATACTGCTGATGAGAAAAGGTATTAAGAAGTTTATATTTACATTTTATATCTAAAAAAAATAGCATTTTCATGTTCTGTGTACTGTGGGAGACCAAAATACTGGAAAGAAGATGTACACCACTCAGGTGGATCTATATCCACAATCAGCCGTGGGTGCTGGACCTCGGATCGCCACCGGATAACAAGAACATGAAGAGAAAGTGGCCGCACACCAAACGATGACTTGATAGTAGAAAAGATTTATTGAACAAATCTGGATACAAGGTACAACAGAATGGAAATGGTAGACGCGTTTCACACGACCAACAGCGTGCTTGTTCACTACCAAGTGTTAGTAAACACGGACGCTGTTGGTCGCATGAAACGCGTCTACCATTTCCATTCTGCTGTACCTTGTATTTGTACAATAAATCTTTGCTACTATCAAGTCATCGTTTGGTTTGCGGACACTTTCTCTTCATATTACTGTGGGAGACCAGTTATAGTGAATGCGGGCTCCTGGGTTTAGTAACAATTTAACTCTTCAAAAAGACACAGAAGTTGAATCCAACACAATTTTACTTCAGGTAATTAAAGAACAAAATATGTTTTCCCAGTCATTTTAAGTCAAGAATTATAAAGGGATAAATCATGGGGAAAAAGTTCATGATTTCAAAGAAGTACTGAATTTCTTTTTCTTAATTTTGCTCTGACAGGCTCTTTAAGAACTGAACCATTTAGTTTTTTTTGCCCTTTAGAATAAAAACCATAAGACGAAAGTCAAAAATCCATAGCAGCTCGATGAGTACGCGGTGGGATAATGAATGTCACAGCGCTACAATTATTCCTCCAACATCCCGTCTTGGAACCCGAACGCGATACTACATCACCTCACCGGAACACACTGAGGAGTTACATAGACGACATTTCGCTTTGCGAGAATTCTTCTCTGACTCACACTTTGTTGAGGAAAACCAGACAACCTGAATGGAAAAAAAAGACTGTGTTGCTGACATTTGCAATGCAATTGTTCCCGTATAGATTTTCTTATGGAAATTTAAATGACAGTATTGTGTTGCTAAAGGGCAATTTTGCTTTACGTTTTATGCTTTTTACAAGTCCACAAACTGATTTTAATTTTAGGATGTACTGTATTTTCTGGCGTATAAGACTACTTTTGAACATCAAAAAAATCCCCCAAAAATGGGGGGTCGTCTTATACGCCGAGTATAATATCTCCAAGGTAACCTAAGTATAAGTATTACCGGTAGATGAAAATTAGGGGGGTCGTCTTATACGCCCAGTCGTCTTATTATACGCCGGAAAACACGGTATTATTAAAATCTTTATTTAAAAAAAAAAGCAATTATAATACAGGGCACATTCATGACACTCGTCATTTTGTAACCCGTATTCGATTTTCTAAGTCAGCAATATCTGCATGCTTGCCGGAGGTCTCTCTGTAACTGACCCTTCTCTGCTTGGTGTCTTTCTGATAGGTGTCTGCATGATGTAGTAGCATGGTTGGAGCAGCTTCAGGGTTCATTCACATTAGCGGTTGAGGGGGGATAAAATTCAGTTGTTTAGCAAAATTTTTAAACCGCCTTAAAACCACTCCCCATTTAGCTGCAGATGCAATGGCCAGGGGATTACAGCCATGGCAGGAATCCTACCCTCGTTGTTTTCAGCAGGTGCAGCACCTGCCTATTATGACCCATTCATGTGAATGGGGCCACTGTGCAAACACCCTAAGGCTAAGTTCACAGTAGCCCAATATCTGAAAAACCTGTGGCACTATGCGTTTTGGTGGAGGGCGAATTTGCAAAAGGGTCAGGGACTTCTTTTGCATGTTTTTTGCGTGTAGGAAAGCCAATTCAAATGACATGTTATCAGTAGGGATAATCGAACGGTTCGGGTCAACCATCGGTTCGACCCGAACATTGACTGTTTGAGGTTCGGCCAAATTTCTGACTTACAGAGCAGCGATATGGCTTCTCTCCGGTCAGCCTGCTTTTTGCTGCAGGCGTTTATAGGGCTTTTTTGAGGACATGTTTGGAGTCAGGCATGACATCTGAACTTGTATATTAAAAAAGAACAGCGCAACCATGCAAAAAAAATGACTATTAAATATGGAGACAATCCATAAATAAAAATGGGGATTTAGTCCCACCATATGGCCATATCGTGCTCAAGCCCACCACTGCGTCAAAGTACCCCATTATCAGTGGGTCCTACACTATCCATAAAAAAGGGGTGAATCCAGCCTCTCCAACCCTTGGAGACAACACTCCTTGCTGGGATGGATGTGCTAATGCACTACAAAGGACTCCTCCTATATCTACTTGATGGTGGACTCTGATAGAGTACAGGTGTGTGTGGGGGGTGGGATGCTCAACCTCACAAGTCTGGTCAGACCGAATACATAATAAACAAGCAAAAAATTGGGGGAGCAAACCCTGAACATGTATATCTAAAGCCGGTGCAGCTATGGACCAAGCAACATGTATATTAAAAAAGAACAGCGCAACCATGCAAAAGAAATGACTATTAAATATGGAGACAATCCATAAATAAAAATGGGGATTTAGTCCCACCATATGGCCATATCGTGCTCAAGCCCACCACTGCGTCAAAGTACCCCATTATCAGTGGGTCCTACACTATCCATAAAAAAGGGGTGAATCCAGCCTCTCCAACCCTTGGAGACAACACTCCTTGCTGGGATGGATGTGCTAATGCACTACAAAGGACCCACTTTGACGCAGTGGTGGGCTTGAGCACGATATGGCCATATGGTGGGACTAAATCCCCATTTTTATTTATGGATTGTCTCCATATTTAATAGTCATTTCTTTTGCATGGTTGCGCTGTTCTTTTTTAATATACATGTTGCTTGGTCCATAGCTGCACCGGCTTTAGATATACATGTTCAGGGTTTGCTCCCCCAATTTTTTGCTTGTTTATTATGACATCTGAACTTGTTTATAGGGGTATATATACACACACATGTCTGATATATATACACCTACACATATATAGGTGTGAAAAGAGCAGAACACTATGCTTGCGCTAATGAAATAATTAACAGGCATATGGCTCCGCTCCTATCACACCTATATGTGTGTATGTGTATAATACATATAAGTGTGTGTGTATATATACCCCTATACACAAGTTTAGATTTTTTGCCTGCCTGCAAAGACCCCCAAAAAATGCCCAAAAAAAATGCCTGCGCCAAAAAAAAAAAACGCCCAGGTGTGTTATTGCAGGCGTTTTTTTTGGGCATTTTTTTGGGGTCTTTGGAGTCAGGCATGACATCTGAACTTGTGTATAGGGGTATATATACACACACACTTATATGTATTATACACATACACATATATAGGTGTGTAGGTGTGATAGGAGCGGAGCCATATGCCTGTTAATTATTTCATTAGCGCAAGTATAGTGTTCTGCTACTTTCACACCTATATATGCAGGGCCGGCGTTAGGGGGGGGCAAACTGGGCAACTGCCCAGGGCCCCAAATGTCCAGGGGCCCCGTGTCACTGTCAGTCAGGGCCGGACCGGGCAGTGTCCCGACTCCCGGTGGGCCGCGGCGCTCAGAGTCATCAGATACAGTAAGAAGACGATCCCTCACTGCGGGCGGCCGCTGGCCGGTGTACTTGCCAACTACACCGGCTCCGCGGCCAATCAGCCTTCTGCTCAGGGGGGGGGGGGTGTGAGTCACACCCCCCTGAGCAGAAGGCTGATTGGCCGCGGAGCCGGTCCGGAAGTCAAGGTGTGTGTGTTCCTTCCCGCGGCCGCCGATGATCACTGAAGCCGCTGCAGATGGGAGCTCCTTCAGCCCGACTCCGGGCTGCTCGCGGGGGGGGGGGGGGGGGCGGCGACGAGAGGGAAGGTAAGAGACTGCCTGCGGAGCAGCCTGTGCAGCCCCGGCCGTGTGTGCTGAATAGGAGGGGGTTGGGGCGGCTCGGCTGCATATAGAGGATTTGATGTTTCCTTATGCCGCTGGATGGATGGATGGATTCTTCTTCTCCCTTCTGCAGGCATTCTGCGGCTGCAGGAGAAATATGGAAATATCAATTTCTCTATATGCAGCTGAGCTGTCCCATCCCCCTCCTATTCAACTTCTTTTACTGCCCCCCAGTGATCTTAGCCACCCCCCCAGTGATCTTAGCCACCCCCTCCAGTGATCTTAGCCACCCCCTCCAGTGATCTTAGCCACCCCCTCCAGTGATCTTAGCCACCCCCTCCAGTGATCTTAGCCACCCCCTCCAGTGATCTTAGCCACCCCCCCCCAGTGATCTTAGCCACCCCCTCCAGTGATCTTAGCCACCCCCTCCAGTGATCTTAGCCACCCCCCCCAGTGATCTTAGCCACCCCCCCCAGTGATCTTAGCCACCCCCCCCAGTGATCTTAGCCACCCCCCCCAGTGATCTTAGCCACCCCCTCCAGTGATCTTAGCCACCCCCTCCAGTGATCTTAGCCACCCCCTCCAGTGATCTTAGCCACCCCCTCCAGTGATCTTAGCCACCCCCTCCAGTGATCTTAGCCACCCCCTCCAGTGATCTTAGCCACCCCCCCAGTGATCTTAGCCACCCCCTCCAGTGATCTTAGCCACCCCCTCCAGTGATCTTAGCCACCCCCCCAGTGATCTTAGCCACCCCCCCAGTGATCTTAGCCACCCCCCCCAGTGATCTTAGCCACCCCCTCCAGTGATCTTAGCCACCCCCTCCAGTGATCTTAGCCACCCCTCCAGTGATCTTAGCCACCCCCCCAGTGATTTTAGCCACCCCAATGATCTTAGCCCCCCCCCCCCAGTGATCTTAGCCACCCCAGTGATCTTAAACCCCCTGTATTTTTTTACCCCCCCCCCCCCGCCCTGTGCTCCTTAGCCCCCCGTGCTCTTCAAGTCCCCACAGTGCTTTTCATCTCCCCCTATGCTCTCTGGCTCCCCCAGTGCTCTCCACCCCCCCCCGTGCTCCCTGGCTCCCCCTAAGTGATTTCCAGTGCTCTCCAGTCCCCCCCCCATGCTCTCCATCCCCCTGGTTTTCCCTGCCCGCCACCCCCCCCAGTGCTATCCACACCCTGCACCTTCCAACCCCCCTGCAATGCTTTCCAAACCCCCCCCCCTTAATTCTCTCCAGTTCCCTCCCCCCTTGCCCTTCAGCTCCTCCAGTGCTATCTGCTTTCCCTGTGCTCTCCGCCCCCCCTAGTGTCCTATCTTCTATCATGTCTGCAGTCTCTGACCTTCTCTTGTATCACATCCGCAGTCTCTGGACCATCTCCTGTACTATGTCTGCAGTCTCTGACCATCTCCTGTATCGTGTCTGCAGTCTCTGACCATCTCTTGTATCATGTCCACAGTCTCTGACCATCTCCTGTATCATGTCCTCAGTCTCTGACCATCTCCTGTATCGTGTCTGCAGTCTCTGACCATCTCTTGTATCATGTCTGCAGTCTCTGACCATCTCCTGTATCGTGTCTGCAGTCTCTGACCATCTCCTGTATCGTGTCTGCAGTCTCTGACCATCTCTTGTATCATGTCCTCAGTCTCTGACCATCTCCTGTATCATGTCCTGAGTCTCTGACCATCTCCTGTATCATGTCCGTGGTCTCTGACCATCTCTTGTATCACGTCTGCACTCTCTGACCATCTACTGTATCACGTCTGTAGTCTCTGACCATCTCTTCTATCATGTCCTCAGTCTCTGACCATCTCTTGTATCATGTCCTCAGTCTCTGACCATCTCCTGTATCATGTCTTCAGTCTCTGACCATCTCCTGTATCATGTCTTCAGTCTCTGACCATCTCCTGTATCATGTCCTCAGTTTCTGACCATCTCCTGTATCATGTCCGTGGTCTCTGACCATCTCTTGTATCATGTCCTCAGTCTCTGACCATCTACTGTATCATGTCCGTGGTCTCTGACCATCTCTTGTATCACGTCTGCACTCTCTGACCATCTACTGTATCACGTCTGTAGTCTCTGACCATCTCTTCTATCATGTCCTCAGTCTCTGACCATCTCTTTTATCATGTCCTCAGTCTCTGACCATCTCTTGTATCATGTCCTCAGTCTCTGACCATCTACTGTATCATGTCCTCAGTCTCTGACCATCTCCTGTATCATGTCCTCAGTCTCTGACCATCTCCTGTATCATGTCCTCAGTCTCTGACCATCTCCTGTATCATGTCCGTGGTCTCTGACCATCTCTTGTATCACGTCTGCACTCTCTGACCATCTACTGTATCACGTCTGTAGTCTCTGACCATCTCTTCTATCATGTCCTCAGTCTCTGACCATCTCTTGTATCATGTCCTCAGTCTCTGACCATCTCTTGTATCATGTCCTCAGTCTCTGACCATCTACTGTATCATGTCCTCAGTCTCTGACCATCTCCTGTATCATGTCCTCAGTCTCTGACCATCTCCTGTATCATGTCCTCAGTCTCTGACCATCTCTTGTATCACGTCTGCACTCTCTGACCATCTACTGTATCACGTCTGTAGTCTCTGACCATCTCTTCTATCATGTCCTCAGTCTCTGACCATCTCTTGTATCATGTCCTCAGTCTCTGACCATCTCCTGTATCATGTCTTCAGTCTCTGACCATCTCCTGTATCATGTCCTCAGTCTCTGACAATCTACTGTATCATGTCCTCAGTCTCTGACCATCTACTGTATCATGTCCTCAGTCTCTGACCATCTCCTGTATCATGTCTTCAGTCTCTGACCATCTCCTGTATCATGTCTTCAGTCTCTGACCATCTCCTGTATCATGTCCTCAGTCTCTGACCATCTACTGTATCATGTCCTCAGTCTCTGACCATCTACTGTATCATGTCCTCAGTCTCTGACCATCTACTGTATCATGTCCTCAGTCTCTGACCATCTCCTGTATCATGCCCTCAGTCTCTGACCATCTCCTGTATCATGTCCTCAGTCTCTGACCATCTCCTGTATCATGTCCTCAGTCTCTGACCATCTCCTGTATCATGTCTTCAGTCTCTGACCATCTCCTGTATCATGTCCTCAGTCTCTGACCATCTACTGTATCATGTCCTCAGTCTCTGACCATCTACTGTATCATGTTTGCAGTCTCTGACCATCTCTTGTATCATGTCCTCAGTCTCTGACCATCTACTGTATCATGTCCTCAGTCTCTGACCATCTCCTGTATCATGTCCTCAGTCTCTGACCATCTCCTGTATCATGTCCTCAGTCTCTGACCATCTCTTGTATCATGTTTGCAGTCTCTGACCATCTCCTGTACTATGTACAGCGGGAACACTCTGCAGCCACACCGCACAGCACACCCAAGGTAAGTGGAGGACTGGAGAGAGGAGTGACTTCTACTTAGGGATTTATTTTGCAGATAGGCTGGGCTGGCACTGGCAGCAACAATTTTATTCAAAGAAATCAGGATTTCTTCTGCAAATATACTGGCACTGGCAGCAACAATTTAATTCAAATCAGGATTTATTTTGCAAATAGGCTGGCCTGGCACTGGCAGCCAGGCATAGTACTAGTCTAGTACAATGCCTGCCAGTGCCTTGTCTGATCTGATGATGTCACTGCCAGGCTATTTGCAGAAAAAATCCTTATTTTTCCTCATTTTTTGATCATGTTTCATGATGACATTGGTTTTGGTAATTGTCTGACTCTGATGCCAGCCTATTTGCAGAAGAAATCCTGATTTGAATAAAATATTTGCTGCCAGTGCCAGCCTACCAGGGGCTGATCTGAGGTGTGAAGGTGCAGAAATTGGGGTGATCTGAGGTGTGAAGGTGCAGGAATTGGGGTGGTCTGAGGTGTGAAGGTGCAGGAATTGGGGTGGTCTGAGGTGTGAAGGTGCAGAAATTGGGGTGGCCTGAGGTGTGAAGGTGCAGGAATTGGGGTGATCTGAGGTGTGAAGGTGCAGGAATTGGGGTGATCTGAGGTGTGAAGGTGCAGAAATTGGGGTGATCTGAGGTGTGAAGGTGCAGGAATTGGGGTGGTCTGAGGTGTGAAGGTGCAGAAATTGGGGTGATCTGAGGTGGGAAGGTGCAGGAATTGGGGTGATCTGAGGTGTGAAGGTGCAGGAATTGGGGTGATCTGAGGTGTGAAGGTGCAGAAATTGGGGTGGCCTGAGGTGTGAAGGTGCAGGAATTGGGGTGGTCTGAGGTGTGAAGGTGCAGAAATTGGGGTGGTCTGAGGTGTGAAGGTGCAGGAATTGGGGTGGTCTGAGGTGTGAAGGCGCAGGATTTAGGGTGATCTGAGGTGTGAAGGTGCAGGAATTGGGGTGGTCTGAGGTGTGAAGGTGCAGAAATTGGGGTGGCCTGAGGTGTGAAGGTGCAGGAATTGGGGTGATCTGAGGTGTGAAGGTGCAGGAATTGGGGTGATCTGAGGTGTAAAGGTGCAGAAATTGGGGTGGCCTGAGGTGTGAAGGTGCAGGAATTGGGGTGGTCTGAGGTGTGAAGGTGCAGGAATTGGGGTGGTCTGAGGTGTGAAGGTGCAGAAATTGGGGTGGTCTGGGGTGTGAAGGTGCAGGAATTGGGGTGGTCTGAGGTGTGAAGGTGCAGGAATTGGGGTGGCCTGAGGTGTGAAGGTGCAGAAATTGGGGTGGCCTGAGGTGTGAAGGTGCAGGAATTGGGGTGGTCTGATGTGTGAAGGTGCAGAAATTGGGGTGGTCTGAGGTGTGAAGGTGCAGGAATTGGGGTGGTCTGAGGTGTGAAGGCGCAGGATTTGGGGTGATCTGAGGTGTGAAGGTGCAGGAATTGGGGCTGATCTGATTTGTGAAGGTGCAGAAATTGGGGTGGTCTGAGGTGTGAAGGCGCAGGATTTGGGGTGATCTGAGGTGTGAAGGTGCAGGAATTGGGGCTGATCTGAGGTGTGAAGGTGCAGGAATTGGGGTGATCTGAGGTGTGAAGGTGCAGGAATTGGGGTGGTCTGAGGTGTGAAGGTGCAGAAATTGGGGTGGTCTGAGGTGTGAAGGTGCAGGAATTGGGGTGATCTGATTTGTGAAGGTGCAGAAATTGGGGTGATCTGAGGTGTGAAGGTGCAGGAATTGGGGTGGTCTGAGGTGTGAAGGTGCAGGAATTGGGGTGATCTGATGTGTGAAGGTGCAAAGCTCACTTGATTTCTTATTTATTCTATTTAATGTTATTTAATTAAAGCATATTTTCATGTAGTTGTATGTTTTATTTGGCTAAATTGATTAAATGCGCCTATATTTTTGGTAGAATATAAAAAAATTTGGGGCCCCACTTTTAGGTTTGCCCAGGGCCACACTTTGTCTAAAACCGGCCCTGTATATATGTATATGTGTATATATACATACATGGGTGTATGTATATATATACCCCTACACAGAACTTTTGATGTTATGCCTGCCTCCAAAGTCCCCCAAAAAATGCCCAAAAAAACGCTTGCTACAAAACCGGCAAGGTGTGAAAATAGCAGAGCCATATGTTCTATAAGTGACCTAATATAAACTATCTTTTTTTTCTGGTTCTGGACATGCTACAGAGCTGAAACTTCACAGGTACACCTTTTAGACCCCACAGACACTAAATCCAAAGACAAAATCAAAAAATCTCTTTTTTTTTTTTTTTCAATAATTTTTTCAATAATTGGCTATCAAAAATTCAAATTTTTAAGAACTTTTTTTTGTGTGATTAATAGTCTCTGGGGCATGACCCAGAACCCTAGGCACTTTTTAGGGGCATTTATTGGGTTTTAGGGCTTCAAAATGGGTTTTTTTGATTACCTAAGTTCGGGTCCCATTGATTTCAATGGGGTTCTGAAATCCGGGCCAAACTTTTTGGAAGTTCTGGTGTTCTGGTCGAACCGAACTTTTAAAAAGTTCTATCATCCCTAGTTATCAGGTGTAGTCTGTTTTTCTCCACTGCAGGTGGCGCTTATCCGCAGCGGCCACTTCCTAATGGTACACACCTGCCTACCTAGGCAAGCTTAATGTACATGATTAGGGGACCTAGGGCCAATATACTTATTACTAATGGCACTTTTCCACTGCATGGAACCGAACGCTTCGGCTCGCTTTTGCGCTTTTCCACTGCATGGTACCGCATGGTACGGTGTTGGAACAGTTCGGTACGTTACATCGGCGCTTTTCCCCTACATGGAACCGAACGGTATGGCTCGCTTAAACAGTACCACCTCGGTTGTGGTTCCAAGAGGGCAGTACCGGTACCATATCCCACAATCCTTTGCATGCAGCCTTGACTGTTTGTCACTACTAGCCACTGATTGGTCAGAGAATCGTTGTTATCCCACCCACTTACTACTTTAGTGGAAAAGCAAACTGTACCAAACCGTACCGTACCATTCCAACACCGTACCATGCGGTACCATGCAGTGGAAAACCAAACCGAGCCAAGCAGGGCCGAATGGAGCCGAGCCGGTACTTGCAGTGGAAAAGTGGCATAAGTGCTTAGATTATTCCTGGACATTGGGCCACCTTTAAAGTCTATGACCCCCGTATTCGTACACACCTACCTACAAGATTCGGCAACCGTTGAAAGTCTTCCAACTAGCGGGAACGGTTTATCTTCTTTTATATTGTCATAACAACAATGATGTAAATGTCATTTTACGGTATTTATTTGTGTAGGTGTTAGCTCATTTATATTTCTGTACACGTGAGCAGAGCCAGAGAGGGAGAAGCATTCTAAACAAAATAAACAGCAAAAGAAGATGCTATAATGGAAGACATTAACCTATACGTGCACTTTAGGCTATATATATGAATCCATGGTTACAGCATGCGTCAAATTGTCACAAGTGCAAAAAGGTCTTTGTTGGAAATTGTTATTGCAGTAAAAGGTGGGCTGTACAATGACTGTGTTTTTCCTCAAATCAGTCTTCTTATCATCCTAATACATATGCCTTTATGGTATTAGGAAATTGTTACTTTTAGCCCTCCTCATCCACCCTTGAGGTACCAAGAGTTATAACATAAACACTCTCAGTCTATGTTAGCTAAGATTAGGTTTACACCTTTGTGTGTTAGGAAAGTACACAAAATTGTGCGCTTTCCCCACACTCACAGAAATGCACTGCCCTTTAGCAGACGTGTGGTGGTGCCAATGAGTGTTAATAGCACCGCCACACATCTGCTAACGTGCATGTTTTTGTGTGTGCCAAACCACACGGTGCTATGGCACCATACTGTTCGGTGCGGCGGCTTTTTGGAAGAGTCATGGTCTTCTTTCCCGCATTTCTCGCGCATAGGGCAGCCCATTGAAATGAATGGACTGCCCTATATGCTATGCGCAAGAACGCAGAAAAATGCACAAAAACACAAGTGCACTTGATCGCACCTGTAGGTGTAAGCCTAACCTGGTTGTTAATGCCACTCCCACGCATCTGCTAGCTAAACCACATCATGCTGCAGCCAGGAACTTGTGTTTCTTGTGTGTAGGGCAGCCCACTTAACTGAATAGGCTGCCCTACATGTGACAAGGAGAGAGAGAAAACACAGCACCTTCTAAGTGCAGCAGAAAGGTAATTTTATTGAGCTATAATAAACATACTTAGTCAGGACAGCCTGAAGAAGGAGCGCATGCTCCGCAACACGTCACCTTTCATGCCTCCACATCGCGACAGGAAGTGACGTCACGGTCTGCCTGTGCTGACTTCCCTGTGCGTTCCATGAACCCAGGATACTGCAGCAACCACCGAAGAATCCCCACTCCATGAAAGCCAGCAGGATACCGCCACCAAGGACCCCCAAGATGGCGATGTCAGATGCCCTTACTTAGACGATGTAGCACCCTCCTAGATAGGTGCTAGGAAAAAGCATTATTATGCTCCATCTGCTTATCAGGGGAGCCTGATCTGTTAGTTATGCCTGTTACATGTGTCCAGGTGTGAGTCACTGTATCCAATAGAAAGTGCATCCTGGGATTGACCATAAAAGCCAAGAGCACATGTGACACGGCGTCTTTGGCGGGAAGCAGAGTCCCAGGAGGAGGTGACGGCTGTCTCTCCTCCTGCTGTCAGAGGAAGGTGGTCACGGGCAGTGGGCCTAGTGAACCAGGTGTGGAGTTGAGCCTGAAGGATCCTGGGAAGCTGACGGTGGAGCTGCTGGCAGAGTCATCTGTGAAAAACAGTGTCCGTGAGTACCAGGGAGCAGTGGCGGCCAGTGCGTTGGGGGCGCAGGGCCCCTATCCATGCGTCCGGCCCTCTAATCTACATGCGGGTGCCGGACGCATGGAGTTCAATGGGGCTTTTTTTTTTTTTTAATCACCTGATTAGAGCCAGAGGCTATAATAGGCTTCAGCAAAGGGTGGACCGGGGCGCAGAGCAAAAAACAGTGTCCGTGAGTACCAGGGAGCAGTGGCGGCCAGTGCGTTGGGGGCGCAGGGCCCCTATCCATGTGTCCGGCCCTCTAATCTACATGCGGGTGCTGGACGCATGGAGTTCAATGGGGCTTTTTTTTTTTTAATCACCTGATTAGAGCCAGAGGCTATAATAGGCTTCAGCAAAGCCGCCTATCAGTGCCCATCAGGGCTGCATATTAGTGCCTCATCATCATCAGTGTCACATCAGTGCCTCCTCATTGGTGCCTGTCAGTGCAGCCTCATCAGTGCTCATTAGTGCAGGAAAAACATATTTATTTACAAAATTTTATAACATAAACAAATGTTTTTTTTTTTCAAACTTTTCGGTCTTTCTTTATTTATTTAGCAAAAAATAAAAAACCTTGTGGTGATCAAATACCACCAAAACAAAGCTCTATTTGTGGGAAAAAAATGATATAAGTTTGGTTTAGGTACAGTGTTGCATGACCGCGCAATTGTCATTCAAATTGCAACAGCGCTAAAAGCTGAGAATTGGCCTGGGCAGAAAGGGGGTGAAAGTGCCCGGTATTGAAGTGGTTAACAAAGATATTCAACACCTTTTGAAATGTTGTTACCATGCTACAGTTTATTTGAGATTTTATGGACTGGGTTTGGACATGCTAAATGTCACTTCTAGGAACCCATTGCTTTTTTTTAAAAAAAAGTGAAGTATTTTGAATAAAGTTCATCCATTAACTTCCCCCCCAAAAATGAATCCATTCTTCTCTCTAGAAATCCTTTACCATTGATTTCCCTGGAAAGTGCAGCGGCCTTTTGGCTGGCAGTTGCTTCCAGGCTTCTGTCTGGTTGTCATTCTGCCAGCTCCATTCTCATGTAAGTGAGCCGTCATCCCGCGGGACAGGCAATCCTTCCAACCTCCGCCTGTCAGAATCTGCAATTCAATTATATATCTCCCGCATATTAATGGCCGGCCCTTCCTCTGTTCACACATTTATATCGTTTTGTTTTTAAAGGGTGCCAAGACTCAGGAAATGTCATTCAAAATAAAATCAGTACAGGCGGTCCCCGGGTTACAAACATCCAACTTACAAACGGAGGGTGACAACAGGAAGTGGGAAGAAATCTCCCCCTAGGAAGGGAAATTCACTCCTCTTATGGGCCATACACACTATAAAATTTTCTGAATAATTTTTCCTTTCGACTTACCAAAACCATATAATATGAGGTCAAACCTAAACACTTTCAATTTGTATGCAATCTGGCAGGCCCTTGCACTACATAGAAAAGGTAAATCTGAAGGAAATCTAACCACAAAAGTTGGATAGTGTGTATCCAGCTTAAGGGTCCTTTCATATAGGCTTTCCGCCCGGCGGACTCCGTTTTGCTCAGCGGGGATCGATCTGCCAATCCCCGCTGGGTAGGCGGATGACAGGTTTGTGTCCGCTTACTTTGCAGATACCGACCTGTCAGATTCCCACTCTCCTCTATGGGAGATCGGATGAAAATGGACAAGTGGATGGAAAATAGGATTTCCATCCGTCTGGATTTCACGGACCTCATCGGATCAGATAGCAGCGGGTGTCAGCGGACATGTCACTGCTGACATCCGCTGCCCCATAGGGATCCATGGAGCGTCCGATCCGGTCCACCTGAAAAAACTGACAGGCGGACCTGATTGGAAAGCCCGTGTGAAAGGGGCCTAAAGGCTCGTACCCACTTGACGAAAATCGGACAAAATATCCTCCGATTTTTCTCTCCCATGTTCAGCGGTCATAACCGTTTTTAGTTGACAGTGCATAATGTTCACAAAATTTCTCGTCCGATTTTTTTTTTTTTTTTTTGGGACATTTGTTCCTAGACTTCTGGGTCGTCAGCAACTTCAGATCATGTGCGGTCTTTCATATTAGATTTTTCGCAGACGTACTGCATACACGCTAAACGAAAATTGGTTGTCTGGAGACGGACGATAAAAATTTTGGTGTTTGTCTTTCCGTTTTTTTTCATTGAAAATGTCGGCATCGGCTGCTGAAAGTTGTGTATACACTAGCCGAAAATTGTACGATTTTACCTCGGACGGGAATTTTCGGCAGATTTTCTATTAGTGTGTACCCCACTTAAAGCTGGATACACACTATACAATTTTCTAAAGATTTTATCCTTTAGATTTACCAAAACCATATAATATGAGGTCAAACCTAAACACTTTCAATTTGTATGCAGCCAGGCAGGCCCCTGCACTACATAGTTGAAGGTAAATCTAAAGAAAATCTAACAACAAAAGTTTGATCCATTGATCAGTATTGATCCAGCTTAACCACTTAAGCCACGGAAGATTTTACCCCCATTCCGACCAGGGTTTTTTTGCGATTCGTCACTGCGTGACTTTAACGGACAATTGCGCGGTCGTGTAAACGAATTTGACGTCCTTTTTTTCCCACAAACAGAGCTTTCTTTTGGTGGTATTTGATCACCTGTGCGATTTTTACTTTTTGTGCTATAAACAAAAAAAGAGCGTCAATTTTGCAAAAATAACAATATTTTTCACATTTTTTATATGAAATTCCCCCAAAAAAATGTAAAAATCAAAAATTTTTAACATTTTAGGCCAATTTGTTTTATGCTACATATGTTTGGTAAAAAAAAAAATCGCAAAAAGCGTATTTTGATTGGTTTGCGCAAAAGTTATTGCGTTTACTAACTAAGGGAAAGATTTTTGTCATTTTTGGTGTTTTTTTTTTAACGCGTAATGGCGGCGATCTGCGATTTTTTTTGCGGTACTGCGACATTGCGGCGGACAGATCGGACCCTTGACTGACATTTTTGACACTTTTGCGGTTACCAGTGACATTACTGCAGTAATCAGTGCTATATATATGCACTGTTACTACAAAATGACACTGGCAGGGAAGGGGTTAACTTTATTGGGGAAGGAGGGGTTAAGTGTGTCCTAGGGGCGTGTTTCTAACTGTGATTGGACATGGCTACTGGTGTAGGAACAGTGATAAATGGTCCTACATAGTAGAACCGTATGATCACCATTCCTACACAGGGGAGAATGACAGGCGGCTTGTTTACATTAGCCGCCTGCCTTTCTCCCTCTCCACCGACGATCGCCGAGTGACCGAAGCTCGCCCGCTATTGGCTCACAAGCAAGTGACAGGCAAGTGACGTACCCATACGTCACTTTGCCTGGCCGGGGCTGACCGCCGCAGTATATGTACTTGCGGCGGTCGGCAACCGGTTAAGAGTTATTATGGGAAAAAGGCGTCTCCACTGAAGTTTTATCACCAATCCTTGTTTCCAAAACAACACAAAATTTTCAAAATCCAATTGTAATAGGGACAGAAAGTGAGTTGAAATCTTCAGAACAGGGGCACAGACAGCAAAACAAACCCAGGGGTGTTAGCCCTTCCCTATGCTATCCAAAAAATGTAAAAATTATTATATTTTGGCTGGGGCTACACTTAAAAAATGTACCTGTTCCGACTACAGCCCCATACACACGATAAGATTATCGAACGATCTGTCGTCCGTTTTTTGTGGCATGTTAGTCTGATGTGGAAAGTGAAGAGGTTATTTTCATACGAATTTTCCCGTACAACAGAATTCTACTTCAGAAGTGATGTCATGTGTTGGATTGCTTTGTATGTGTTCTTTCCTCTCTGAGCATGCCTAGTCTTGCTCTTAAGATTTTTTTCAGACGAAAACTGTACTAATGAGACGAAAATCGGACGTTGTATTACATACAACAACATTTTATAGCCTGCACATCAGGATTTTGTCAGCCCAAAAGTCGGAGTTGGCTGTCGAAAGCACCATACTAACAATCTGAAAATCGACAGATCGGTCATCGGACGAATTTTCCCTTCAGATTTTCTTATCGTGTGTACGGGGCTTTACAAACAAGTTCAACTTCAGAGAACAAACCTACAGTCCCTATCTTGTTTGTAACCCTGGAGTTCCATGGAACCAATATTTGTTCCAATATTGGTTCAATGTTGAGTTTGCCCGCCCTTTGCAGCTATAACAGCTTCAACTCTTCTGGGAAGGCTGTCCACAAGGTTTAGGAGTGTGTCTATGGGAGTGTTTGACCATTTTTCTATATACAGTATCTCACAAAAGTGAGTACACCCCTCACATTTTGGTAAATATATTTTTTACATCGTTTCATGTGACAACACTGAAGAAATGATACATGATACTTTGCTACAATGTAAAGTAGTGAGTGTACAGCTTGTATAAGGGTCCTTTCACACGGCCGCTCCGCTGCTTTAGTCCGCTGCGGGACTTTTTTTTTTTTTTTTTTCACGGAGCGGATGACATTTGTGTCATCCGCTCCGTGTGCCCGCATATCATCCCATCCGTTTGCGGATGATATACGGACATAATGTAAGTATATGGCATTGCGGATGTCAGCTGATGACACCGCTGACATCCGATTTTCCTTCCTTTCCGTTTTTTACACGGATGAAAAAATAGGGTTCTGTTCCATCCGAAAAAACGGAACAGAACTAAAAGGAGGAAAATCGGATGTCAGCGGATGGTATTCCGCTGACATCCACTGTGCCATTGACTTACATTGATGTCCGCAAATCATCCGCAAAAAAATAGGATGATTTGCGGACACACGGAGCGGCCGTGTGAAAGGGCCCTAACAGTGTAAATTTGCCGTCCCCTCAAAATAACTCAACACACAGCCATTAATGTCTAAACCGCTGGCAACAAAAGTGAGTACACCCCCAAGCAGTGCTGGGACAAGGTCATTTGGTGCCCAGGACGAAGATGGCAAATTGCTATACAAGCTGCACACTCACTACTTTACATTGTAGCAAAGTGTCATTTCTTCAGTGTTGTCACATGAAAAGATAGAATAAAATATTTACAGAAATGTACTCACTTTTGTGAGATACTGTATATATATGTATGTATATATATATATATATATACATATATACATATATATTTTTTTTAACCCGAATGTATCCATCGAATTGTATATAAAATAGTTCTGGGCCCTGGGTCCCATATATACTTTGGTACTAAGTGTGCCATACAAACTTAAAATTATTTATCATGGTGCCTTGTTTATTTTATCTTTGATATTTTTTCTATGTTTCACTATTTGCCTGTTAATAATGCTAATTTTCAGATTTTAAATCTAATGCAAGTTTTTTAAATTGGCCTTTTTTGGAGCTGCACTTGAGATTTACATAGTTAGTCTAGTTTAAAAAAGACACAAGTCCATCTAGTTTAACCAATAGTTTAACCAATAGATAAAAATAAAAAAAAATTGAAATAATAAATAATAAATAAACAACCTTCATATACAGAACCATATACCCACAGTTGACCCAGAGCAGGCTTTCTTACCTTTTTACCTCTGAGGAACCCCTAAAATAGTTTTAAGGTCCCAGGGAGCCCTTACTAAAACCATTTCACATGGGGCCAATGGCAAAAATGCACCTTGCAATGATGGTCGGTGGGAAGAATGCAACCTTCAGGTGGTCAGAGTGCTGCTGGCTTTGCCAAGTGGCATTGTACTTGGAACTTTGCTGGCACCATCAGATGAGAGATTCATCAGTAGAGATGGCCTTGCGGTTCGCCCAGCGGTCAGTTCGCAGCGAACTTTGCTTGTTCGCAAATTCGCAAAAAGTCGGACTTTTGCCGATGTTCACGAAGATGTCCGCGCCGTCATTTTTTTTTTCATTCAGAAGAACTTTGACCCATGACACATCCCTCAGGTGGTACAGGACAGCCAATTGAGACATTCCAGCACATGGACAGTCCCCCTACCTTATAAATAGACCTGAGCTGGCCTCCATTTCACATTCTGCTTTTTGTCAGCGTAGAGAGAGGTTGATGCTGAGGAGCAGAGACAGAGAGTCAGAGACTACCAGTGACACAAATTGCTCTGTTAAGATCCACAAAAGCCCTTTTAAGGGCTGGTATTTGTTATAGGTCTACAGTGTATTTTATCAGTGTAGGGAGAGTTTTGCTGTGTGCTACAGGGACAGATCGTCAGTGACACAAATCGCTCTGTTAAGGTCCACAAAAGTAATTTTAATGACTGGTATTTGGTATAGGTGTGCAGTGCACTATATAGGGGGGAAATGCACTGTTATAATATACTTCTAGAAAGCATATTATAGTGGATTTGTATTGTGTGCATTGTGCAGCATTGTGTGTTGAGCGTTTCTGCAGCAATACTACAAACAGTGACAAAAGCACTTTTAAACTATTATAACTGGTGTGATAGACCAGTGGCCCCCAATACCACATATTGAAGTTGGGTGTTATCTGAGTGTACTTTTACAAGTGTATTTGTGTCGTGCCTCTTTTGCTGTGTTAAGACCCATTTTACAGATGTGTGAATGGACCCTATATGTATTAGACATGTGTTTACCAGCTGCTGTCAGTTCTGGCTGATTTATGAAAAAAAATTTTTTTGCTGTAAAAAAAAAAAAAATTTAGGGCAACTTTTCCAATTGCAATACTTCTGTTATGGCATTGCCCATGTGGTGGGACTATTTGTGCACAGCTAGTACGTCTTTTGTGGCTGCAAATATGACCTAAAGGTTTTTAAAGTTCGCCTCCCATTAAAGTCAATGGGGCCCGCTGCAAACTTGCGGTTCTCAGACTTTTGAGAAAATTTGCGGCTGACGTTCGCGAACCTCCCCGGCCGATGTTCGTCCATCACTATACATCAGCCATGGCTTAAGGAACCCCTAGTAACCTCTGGAGGAACCCTAGAGTTCCATGGAAACATGGTTGAGAATGGCTGATCCAGAGGAAATTTTAAAAAAAACTCTATAAAACATGGTCTAATTTTCTTTAAAAAAAGATTTCATAGTTACATAGTTACATAGTAGGTGAGGTTGAATAAAGACAATAGTCCATCCAGTTCAACCTGTGTAGGTGTGTGTGGCTGTAATCATCTCACATACCCCTGAATGTTCTGATCCTTGAGATGTACGTCCAAGAGTCTTTTGAAAGCCACCATACTACCCGCAGAGACCACCTCTTGTGGTAGAGAATTCCACAATCTTGTAGCCCTAACAGTAAAGAACCCCCCACGTTGCCTGAGGTTAAAATGCTTCTCCTCTAATCGCATTGTATGCCCCCGAGTCCTCATGCAATCCCTTCGACTAAACAGCTTTTTTTCTAAGCTGAGATCCCCATTGAGATATTTAAAAATTGCTATCATGTCCCCCCTCAGGCGTCTCTTCTCCAGGGAGAATAAATCAAGTGATTGTAGCCGCTCTTCATAATCAAGGTCCTCCAATCCCCTAATTATTTTAGTTGCCCTTCTCTGGACTTTCTCCAGCTCCAACACATCCCTTCTGAGGACTGGCGAGTGGCGACCATAACTGGACAGAATACTCCAGATGCGGTCGGACCAGAGTTTTATAAAGTGGAAGGATTATAGTCTTATCTCTGGAATACATCCCTTTCTTTATGCATGCTAATATTCTGCTAGCTTTGGCAGCTGCCGCTTGACATTGCATGCTGTTGCCTAGTCTATCATCAACCAAGACTCCCAGATCTTTCTCCATTTTTGATTCCCCCAAGGGTTCCCCTCCTAACGTGTATTGTGCTTTTATGTTTCTAGTCCCCAAGTGCAAAACCTTACACTTTTCTACGTTAAACCTCATTTCCTTCTAGATTCCCCAGAAGGCAATAGGATTTTTTTCTGAATCAACAATAACTGGTGTTATTGCCTATAAATGTTAATATCCAGTGGTATTTTGTGCATTGTTATAACTGAGGGCCACTTGATTCTTGGGCTTCTAAGGGCCATGTCACACTTGCAACTTTGTAGCACAGATGTGTAGACGTTCTTTAATTAGCAAGCCTTTAGTTGGCTACATTGCTTGTCTATAGAGCTACAAATAGCCGATGTGCCATTATTGTGAGCAGCTGCTTTGGAAAACATGGGTAGCTATTGAAGCAGGCAATTCGGCTGCCATTTTTAAACTCTGAAAAAAAAAAAGTAAATTGCTCATCGACTGAGCTACAAATCAGTGGAATCACAGATCTTTCATTGATTAAAATTACTTTTTTTTCCCAGCGACATAAATGATGAGGAGAGGGTAGCAGCTGCTACAAAACCACTTCTTTAAATTGAACTTTAGAAAAATGCTGGCCCAAAACACATGCAGGCACCTGTGAAAGCAATTAGAATGACACCAGAATTTAATTTTATTTTTTAGTGCGCAGTACTATTGATCCTAGAGTCATAGGAAATGTCCATCTTAACATTAGTCAACAGTCTGCCGAGTTAGGCTCCTTTCATGAGGGCCAAATCTGTTTTTCTCAGCAGGGCCACTGATACACTGCTGAGCTGAGCTGAGCTGAGCGGAGTGAGCAGATGACAGGTCCCCTTATGGAGAGCAGATATGGACCCTGTTTCTCTGCTCTATGGATAGTCGAATGTAAACAGGCTAGCTGTCCATTTATACCCCAGTGCCCTCCAATCTGATCTGGCTAGATGGAGGGGAACGGATCCCCTTCCATTTACATTCGCCAATCCATAGAGGAGAATAACGGATCCGATTGGACCATCCTTTTGAAAGGGGCCTCTTTTGTATTGTGTCATCATTAAACTACTGTGCACTGGAGGTTGCATGCATTGCTGAAAAATGGACTGGTATATTGATCATTTGCTGGCTGTTGTCACTGAAGATTTCTCAGGGTTCAACTTTAACTTTAACAAATATACTATATTACCAAAAGTATTGCCTTTACATGCAATGAATGCATCCCAGAATTAGTCTGTAGGGTTCAATATTATCTTGGCCCACCCTTTGCAGCTATAACAGCTTCAACTCTTCTGGGAAGGCTGTCCACAAGGTTTAGGAGTGTGTCTATGGGAATGTTTGACCATTCTTCCAGAAGCGCATTTATGTGGTCAGGCAATAATGTTGGACGAGAGGGCCTTGCTCACAGTCTGCGCTCTAATCCATCCCAAAGGTGTTCTATCGGGTTGAGGTCAGGACACTGTGCAGGCCAGTCAATTTCCTCCACCCAAAGCTTGCTCATCCATGTCTTTATGGACCTTGGTTTGTGCACTGGTCCAAATCATTTGGTGGAGGGGTGATTGTGGTGAAGAGTTGCTTTTCAGGGGTTGTGCTTTGCCCCTTAGGTCCAGTGAAGGGAACTCTTAAGGCAATATTTTGGACATTTTCATGCTCCCCACTTTTTGGGAACAGTTTGGGGATGGCCCCTTCCTGTTCCAACATGAATGCGTACCAGTGCGCAAACAAGGTCCATAAAGACATGGATGAGTTTGTGGTGGAGGAACCTGACTGGCCTGTACAGAGTCCTGACCTCAACCCAATAGAACACCTTTGGGATGAATTAGAGCAGACTGTGTGTCAGTTCTTCTCGTCCACATCAGTGCCCGACCTCACAAATGTGCTTCTGGCAGAATGGTCAAACATTCCCATAGACACACTCCTAAATCTTGTGCATTTTTTGCATATGTAATTCCAATAATACGGGCACCAGTTACTTTGAACATCTTGGAACATGATTTATTAAATGGAACTTGTGAGCAGGTATGGAAAGGAGGGTGAAGGGAAACGGGACACCCAAAACAGTTTAGTCTCACCCAGGCCTGAAGCCTTTACCACTACGACTTGCCGCTATAACAATCATAGGCTCTGACCACTTCTTAGATGCTCAATCACATTCCGGTTCTTAGTGGTCAAGATTCCTGTGTATGCTTGACTCTAGAATTCACCAAGGTAGGTCAACTGAGAAGGTCCCTGTGTATCTTTACTCTTCAGCTGGCCCTATAACACTTCTGTTAGTTGACGGACAACTTCAAGTGCCTTCAGGCTTCAGGGGATTTAAGAGCTTAGGTGACTTCAGAGCCTCATGGAAGCTCTTCTTGGTATTGTGGGCTCGCCAGATGCAAGCACTTTAGAACCCAAGCAGTAGAACCCTATTGACAGGGTAGCTTCTTAGTGATAAAGGTTCCTGAGTATGCTCAACTATAAAATTTAAAGATAAGTCAACTGAGAAGGTTCCTGTGTATTTCTTCTTCTTCAGTTGGCCCTATACCACTTCTTCCAAGTTGGGGACAACTAAAAGTGTAGTGGACGCAAGAGCTGAGGTGGCTCCAGAGCCTCATGGAAGCTCCCCCTGGTAAGATAAGCTTCCCAGATGCAAGCCCTCTTAAATCAAAGTCATAGAACCCTACTGCATGGTAGCACCCAAACACTAATCACTTCTCTAGCTCACACCACTGGGCTACACTACTTAGTAATTGGCAAGGCTGATATATATTCAAAACGATAAAAAATTTGAGACATAATCTCAAAATAGTTGATGCCACATCCCAAAAATGTATACTAGAAAATTGAAGGAGGAAGAAAGAGGGAATCTTCGTCCCCTTAGAAATGATAGGACTTTATAGGCATCTGTCTAGACTGATCTTAAAAGGAATGTAAACTATTTTATATAAAAACAAGTTTATTTAGTACAAAATGTTCATAAGTTCCATATTAAACAAAACCATTTTAAAAAAATACAAACAGTCATATAACAAAATGCTCCTACATCAAGGGAACCCCTGTGCATAATATAATTAGACATTTAGTAGGTAGAATTTAGACCATACAGATGGTCTAGATTAGCAGTTAGAATGGTATGCAGGGTTCGCTTTTAGCGAAAACATAACCAAAGAACGAAAGGTAACTCCAATCCTTACACTCCTTCCGTACACCCCGGATCTCTCTCGGTATGAATATGGGGAAGATAGTGGACAGATACTAGTGCTCTCTGTTTAAAAGTTTATTTCCATAAAAAGATGAATAACACTTACATACAGAGCCTAATATCCAATGTCACTTTCCAGCTATCTGCCTTTGAGATTTCCTGTGTGTCCAGCCCGCACTGCTTGATGTGCCTTGTATGTAAGTGTTATTCATCTTTTTATGGAAATAAACTTTTAAACAGAGAGCACGAGCACTAGTATCTGTCCTCTATCTTTCCCATATTCATAAAAAGAGAGATCCGGCCAGGGCCGGCCTTTGGGGTGTGCGAGCTGTGCGGCCGCACAGGGTGCCATGGGCAATAGGTCACAGAAGATCAGGCCACATAGCGGGATTTAAGCGGCGACCACGGCCTGGACAGGGTTAACACAGGCCGCGGCTTACCTCCCGATGTGCAGCTGTGCCTCGGTCTCCTACTTCTTCAGCGCTGAGCTGTGTATTACACACAGCTCAGCCACACAGATGCCGCCACTGACTGCTCCCTCCTCCTCTCTGCAGGGACACCAGAGGAGAGAGATCATCAGCTCCTCCTCCTCCCCCTGCCCCTTCTACTCCCCCACCCCGCCCACAATCCCCGGGGATGTGTGGGCTGGAAGTTTAAAGAAAAAAAAAGCTGCATACAGCGTGAGGTAAGTGAGGTCTCTCTCCTGCAAAAAATGTAAGGGGGGGACACTGATGTGAGGGGGGCTCTGTGTGGGGGTTCTATGATGTAAGGGGGCTCTCTGATTTAAGGGGGGCTCTGTGTGGGGGGTCTGTGATGTAAGGGGGCTCTCTGATGTGAGGGGGGTCTGTGATGTAAGGGGGGCTCTCTGATGTGAGGGGGGCCTTGTGTGGGGGGGTCTCTGATTAAGGGGGGGCTCTGTGTGGGGGGTCTCTGATGTAAGGGGGCTTTGTGTGTGGGGGTCTCTGATGTAAGGGGGCTCTGTGTGTGGGGGGTCTCTGATGTAAGGGGGCTCTGTGTGTGGGGGGTCTCTGATGTAAGGGGGGCTTTGTGTGGGGGGTCTGTGATGTAAGGGGGGTGCTCTCTGATGTAAGGGGGCTCTGTGTGGGGGGTCTGTAATGTAAGGTGGGCTCTCTGATGTGAGAGGGGCTTTGTGTGGGGGTCTCTGATGTAAGGGGGGCTCTGTGTGGGGGGTCTCTGATGTAAGGGGGCTCTGTGTGTGGGGTCTCTGATGTAAGGGGGGCTTTGTGTGTGGGAAGTCTCTGATGTAAGGGGGCTCTGTGTGTGGGGTCTCTGATGTAAGGGGGCTCTGTGTCTGGGGAGTCTCTGATGTAACGGGGTCTCTGATGTAAGGGGGGCTTTGTGTGTGGGGGGTCTCTGATGTAAGGGGGGCTTTGTGTGGGGCGTCTCTTATGTAAGGGGGGCTTTGTGTGGGGCGTCTCTTATGTGAGGGGGGCTCTGTGTGGGGCGTCTCTTATGTGAGGGGGGCTCTGTGTGGGGGGTCTCTGATGTGAGGGGGGCTCTGTGTGGGGGGTCTCTGATGTGAGGGGTCTCTGATGTGAGGGGGACTCTGTGTGGGGGTCTCTGATGTGAGGGGGGCTCTGTGTGGGGGGGGGGGTCTCTGATGTGAGGGGGGCTTTGTGTGGGGGGTCTCTGATGTGAGGGGGGCTTTGTGTGTGAGGTCTTTTATGTGAGGGGGGCTCTGTGTGGGGGTCTCTGATGTAAGGAGGGCTCTGTGTGGGGGGGGCTCTCTGATGTAGGGGGCTCTAAAGTAAGGGGGGCTTTGTGTGTTGGGGCTCTGTGTGGGGGGTCTCTGATGTAAGGGGGTCTCTGATGTGGGGGTCTCTGATGTAAGGGGGCTCTGTGGGGGGGGGGCTCTCATATAAGGGGTCTCTGTGTAGCGGGGTCCCTGATGTAAGGGGGGCTCTGTGTGAGGGGTCTCTTATGTAACTGGAGCTCTGTGGGGGTCTCTGATGTAAGGGGAGCTCTGTGTGGGGGGGTCTCTGATGTAAGGGGGGTCCCTGATTTTAAGGGGGCTCTGTGGGGGGTCTCTGATTTAAGGGGGGCTCTGTGGGGTCTCTAATGTAGGTGGGGCTCTGTGAGGGTCTATGATGTAAATGGGGGCCTCTGTGAGGGTCTATGGTGTAAGGGGGGCTCTGTGAGGGTCTCTGATGTAAGGGGGGCTAAGTTATTAGTGATCATAAAAAAGGAAAAGTCAAATAAAGTGCAAAAAAAGGTGCAAGAAAATGCACGCGGGGGGCGCCACAGGATTAGCTCCCACAGGGTGCCTGAACACCTAAGGCCGGCCCTGGATCCGGCGTTACCTTGATCTGCATTAGCCTACTGATACCAGGATTGCCTTTTATCCCCAGAGGGGAATTGCTGGTTTTGACCCCCTGGCCAAGTAAAATTGACGTCCTTTTATCCCCACAAATAGAGCTTTCTTTCTTGTTTATATATATAACAAAATGCTTTGGGGCTCTAAGTAATTTTCTAGCAAAGCTACTGATTTTTACTTGTAAACAGAAAGTGCCAAAAAAAGCCTGGTCTTTAACTGGTAGAGCTCTAAGTTTTGGGGTCAATTTGATTACTCTCTATCTAGGAAAGATTCCCATAAGGGTCAACAAAAACAGCTGCAGACATTTAGCTTTGCAGGCAGCTGTTGCAGACATTGTTAAGTAGACCTCTGCGAGCTGCCACAGCACTAACAGCATTATCGCCCCCTGAGCATCAGCGGGGACAGACGTCTCTGAATTTACTTCTTAGCACCACGCTTCCACCGTCAAAATCAAAGCACCGTCCTCGGGGCTGACAAGCCGCTCACAAGCGGACTCCTGACACCACCCAAAATTAATTTGCCTTCACTGCCTGAGCTGCACAGGCGGCAAACTCCGGCCCTTATGGATGTCTTTCCTCCTGGAAAAAAAATGGCAGCGGCTTTTCAATTATGACATGTGGGAAAAAGAGAGATCGGTTTTCTGCTGTGTTAAGGACATTCTTACAGAATAGGAGTTTGATGGAAAACGCGCCGGGCGCCAGCAGACCCTATTTTTAGTTTTAGAAGGAAAAGGTGCCGGCCAGGCAGAATATAAATGGTCTATGTATTATACACAGTGATATCAGTTAAACTTTCTCAATCAACATGAACTATTTTCAATCCTTATGCTGCTAGCATTAGTAAATAGATAGGAAGGTATATTATACAGTGGGGCGAAATAAATATTTGATCCCCTGTAGATTTTGTAAGTTTGCCCACCTACAAAAAAATGAAGGGTCTATAATGTTTATCATAGGCGTATTTTAAATGATAGAGACAAAATATCAACCAAAACTCCAGAAAAACCAGAAACAAATGTTCAGTGGCGGCCCGTCGAATGGGGTGCAGGGGCTGCTCCCCCTATCCACGCATCCGGCCCCCTAATCTACATGCATAGCACCGGACGCATGAATTCCAATGGGGTTTTTTTTTTTTTGAAGCACGTGATTAGAGCCAGAGGCCCTAATAGGCTTCAAAAAAGGGTGGGCTTGGGGCGCAGAGCACTGCGCCCTGAGCCAATCCGGTTGTGTGACAATAGCGAATGAATATTCGCTATTGTCACAAGGATTCTCCTCCTGGCCAATCAGGAAGCGGGTACCCCGTTTCCCGATTGGCCAAAAGGAGAAGCCATCATATTGGCGAAGGAGGAGGGAGGAGACGCAGGGGAAGCCTGACCCATGGAGGAGACTGAGGGGGAAGCCGCCGTACCGCCTGCCCTCCACACGCCAGTGAGTGAGCCAGCGACTGGGGGGGGTATGGTGTGCGGACTGGAGCTGGTGTGGTCGGGGGGGGTATGGTGTGTGGGCTGGAGCTGGTGTGGTCCGGGGGGGGGGGGGTATGGTGTGCGGGCTGTTAAGGGGGTAAAACCATCCAGAGCTGAAGTGGTTAAGTGAGCAAGGTGAAGTTAGCAGCTGATTGGCTACCATGTACAGCTGTATTATAATTGGAATGCTGAAGTTTTAGTAAATCCTCCTCATTGTTTCATGGTATTTACTATTTAATTTATAATTATAAGTAGTTTAAAGGTGTGCCCTTTAAACTGCAGATGATAGCCTTAAAAGTTATCATTTTTCTTAAACAAATTACCATTTTACCGATTCTCAACAGTTAGTTAATCAATATGAGCCCTAATTAACTCATTCCTCCCATTTTTCCCTTAGTTATTGTTTTTCTGCAGATTTGTTTTATCATTTATATTAATTTTTTTAATTTATTTTGTTTATTTTTTCCACATCGGAAGAAAATGTGCAAATCAGAAATAAACAAAAAATATTATTTGCAAATAACTTGCCATGCTTTGTATGAGAAACATAATTGTATTGTCATTTTAAATGGAACTAGTTATAGAATAAAATGTATGCTTTTTATTCATGATAAAAAAAAATAGTTTTTATTAAAACCAACACAGGTCAAAACAGATTTATTTGTTCTTTTTTGTTTTGTTTTTTACTTCTTTTTATCTATAGCTTCGATAAATAATAAAATGTATATTTTTGCAAAACGATATTGCCAAAAGCGAAAATGGAATAGTTAAATGATTATTAGCAGCGCAATTCCTCAAATAATACGCGATGGACCCTGTGAAACGTAATATTCAAAAACACTCAAGTGTGATCATACACAAACCCCGTGATAATAAAATAGGTATAAATGAAAAAAAAAGTGAATAAAAAACACCTATTAATGTGGAGAATATACCATAAAATAAAGTGCAACAGTAGGTAGTGCAAAAATTGTCCAAATATATGCATATTTTGCACTACCTACTGTTGCATTATTTTTATTTTAATAGACCCCTTAGCCCCCATTCACACTGGGGCGACGCTACTACCTCGGAGCGGCCGCCACGGACTTCGTAACATTGAAGTCTATGGCGGTCACCTCCTGGTCGCCCCAAAGAAGCTCCGGACCCTTTTTCTGAGTCGGAGCGACTTGTGTCACTCCTATCAGAACGGGTCCGCAGCTTCCCTATGGGAGGCGACCTGCGGCGACCTGTGAGGCGACCAGGTCGCCTCACAGGTCGCCCCAGTGTGAACGGGGGCTTACTCTCATCCTGTATCCATGGTATTTATTTATTTATTTATTTCAGGTACTTATATAGCGCTGTCAATTTACGCAGCGCTTTACATATACATTGTACATTCACATCAGTCCCTGCCCTCAAGGAGCTTACAATCTAAGGTCCCTAACTCTCATACATACATACACATAGTAAGGCCAATTTTATACAGGATCCAATTAACCGGTTGCCGACTGCCGCAAGTACATATACTGCGGCGGTCAGCCCCGGCCAGGGAAAGTGATCTATGGGTACGTCACTAGCCTGGGAGCCAATAGCGGGCGAGCGCGCGCCGCCGGAGGCGCGCTCCCGCCTCGGCTCGTTCACGGACACCTCCGTGCGTGTGACCGGCGGACCCGATGTCCGCCGGTCACTCGCGATCGCCCGCTGTGAAGGGAGAAAGGCAGGCGGCTAATGTAAACAAAGCCGCCTGTCATTCTCCCCTGTGTAAAAGCACTGATCTAACGGTCCTGCTATGTAGGACCGTTGATCTGTGCTATTACACACACAGCCACATCCCTGCACAGTTAGAAGCACGCCCCTAGGGACACACTTAACCCCTCCTTCTCCAATGAAGTTAACCCCTTCCCTGCCAGTGTCATTTTTACAGTAACAGTTCATATGTATAGCACTGATTACTGTAGAAATGTCACTGGTACCCTCAAAAGTGTCAAAAATGTCAGTCAAGGGTCCGATCTGTCCGCCACAATGTCGCAGTCCCGCAAAAAGAAAAAAAAACGCAGATCGCCGCTATTACTCGTTAAAAAAAAAAAAAAAAAAAAGACAAAAATCTTTCCCTTAGTTATTAAACGCAATAACTTTTGCACAAACCAATCAAAATACGCTTATTGTGATTTTCTTTTACCAAACATATGTAGCAGAAAACAAATTGGCCAAAAATTTAAAAAAAATTAGATTTTTACATTTTTTTGGGGGAATTTCATATAAAAAATGTGAAAAATATTGTTATTTTTGCAAAATTGGCGCTCTTTTTTGATTATAGCGCATGATCAAAAAATCGCACAGGTGATGAAATCAAATACCACCAAAAGAAAGCTCTGTTTGTGGGAAAAAAAGGACGTCAAATTCGTTTAGGTACAGCGTTGCAAGACCGTGCAATTGTCCGTTAAAGTCACGCAGTGCCGAATCGCAAAATACCCCCTGGTCAGGAAGGGGGTAAAATTTTCCGGGGCTTAAGTGGTTAACCTACCAGCATGTCTTTGGAGTGGGCACAAATCTTTATGGGCACAAGGCCGGGACAAGGGGTGGGCAGAAGGAATGGCTGCCTTGGGGGCGCTGCAAGTTTCTTCTGCTGTAAGGCGGCATCACTACTTCTGTTAGCCCAATGCTAGAAGCGGCAAGGAAAGGAGGAGAGAGCCAGGAGGAGGTGTCGGCTGTGCTTTCTCTCCCCCTCTCCCTTATAAGCTTGCACATAATGAGGGGGGGGGTGACATAATGTGGCATCTTTGCCCCGGGCACTGGATGATCTTGCCCAGCACTGTATGGGCATACCCCTGTGCACAGTATTAGGTTGGTGGTATGGATATGCACTGACCTATAAGCTCAGACTGCTCCTAGCAATTCAACCCTGAACAAAGATCATTTCAATGCATATTACCAGTGCACTTTCCAGCGGAGTTATCATTCCTGTCAATGCCTAGAAATCTGAAGCTGTCCTTGTTACCAACGTGTGAACCGTGCCATGTAACCTGTCATGAGGAACATTTCCTGGGACTGCTTTGCCAATAGTGATCCTTGTCAGTCTGCATGATGGGAGCTTTAATAGGATTCTGTATGTAATAGGAGAGAGGAGAATTCTGTCACTGTGTGCCTACTGACACTTCACCTTCAACATGACAATCAAAAGCCCATAAAAACTAAGGGAGTGTTTTGTTTTTTTTTTGTGAAAATTGCTAAATACTTTGGTAAAATGTGTATAATACATATTCCTGTTCAGCCAGTTGTGTGATCCTGACTCCCCTGCCAGACTGCACTGCCAGGTTCTGGCCTCAAATGTAGGTAAGGGCACTGGCTGAACAAAAATAAATAAATAAATAAATAAATAAATAAATAAATAAATATAAATAAATATATATATATATATATATATATATATATATATATATATATATATATATATATATGTAGCACAACCCCCCCCCCATCTATAAGTAGATACAATTCCTGAATTCCCTCCATGCTCCTGTTGGCTCTTCACATATATAAACAGTCTAGGGGTGTTGGTTTTTTTGTTGTTTATTTTATAATTGGGATAGGAGAAGGGAACAGTGGAATACTCCAACGGAACTATTCATATAGATGAGGACTTCTGTCTTCAGAACTTCTTTAGTGATCAGGAACAGCCAGGCTGTTAATCCTTCCTCAATGCCACAAGTGTAAATGGGGTTAAGTCTCTTGCTCTCTTTACTCTCTGACAAGAGGACTTGGTGATTGACATCTTACCTTCAGGACACTCTCAGTAGCATCCCCTCCCAGCTGACACCCTTCCGCTGACTATCCTAGGAGCAGGGGTGGCCCCCCTCAGGTCAGGCCCCTTGACACAAGTTTCTGTACTCACTGTACTGCAGAGACAGATCCTCCAGTGTCTCCCCTCTGTCAGCTTCTCTGGATGACTCCCTGAGGCCGCATGACACCTCTACGGAGGAAGAGGCAGCCGCTAACCAACAAAAGACCTTGAGCACATGTGCTCCTGGCTTTTATACAGTACCCCCAACATGCACTTTCCCTCAAGACTGTATCAAAATCCTATGCACCTATTATTCAGGTTTCCTCCAACTGTCCAACATGCCTCCTTATTGGACCAGCGTGAAACATTCCCTAGACTGAATGAATCGCATACTGAGCACAATGAGGAGACCTCACTAACAGATCCTGCTCTCTGGTAGGCAGAGAACAATATAGATTTACCTGCAGCCCCTCTGGTAAGCAGACAGAGCTCAAAACTATACTTTCTCACTAGCACCTACCTAGAAGTGTGCTACATATATATATATATATATATATATATATATATATATATATATATATATACTGCCTGGTCAAAAAAAAAGCCGCCACCAAAAAAAAGGTCACACACTCTAATATTTTGTTGGCTTTGATTACGGCACGCATTCGCTGTGGCATTGTTTCGATAAGCTTCTGCAATGTCACAAGCTTTATTTCCATGCAGTGCTGTATTAATTTTTCCCCAAGATCATGTATTGACGATGGGAGAGTCGGACCCCTGCACAAAGCCTTCTCCAGCACATCCCACAGATTCTCAATGGGGTTAAGTTCTGGACTCTGTGGTGGCCAATCCATGTGTGAAAATTATGTTTTATGCTCCCTCTTTCACAATTTGAGCCCGATAAATCCTGGCATTGTCATCTTGGAATATGCCATCAGGGAAGAAAAAATCCATGGATGGAATAACCTGATTATTCTGTATTTTCAGGTGGTCAGGTGACCTCATTCTTTGGGCATATGCAATAATTATCCAATAGGAGAGTTACTGCATGCTTAGTTTAGTTAGTTGCTTAGTTAATTCCAGGTGCTAACTTTTTTTTTGGCCAGATAGTGTATATATATGTATATATATATATATATATATATACATATATATATATATATATATATATACACATATATACACACATATATATATATATATATATATATATATATATATATATATATATATACATATATATGCTTAGCATAAATGAGTACACCCCGTTTGATTTGTCAAAAAACCTTTCCTTCATTTCAGAATCAACATTTTCTATGGGACCCTATACTACAAAATACCCCCACAAATGTGGGCCATTGATTGCAACAAAATGTATTAATTTGCACACACAAAAAAAGTAATTTTTCCTAACAAATTCATTCAAGACCATGTTGCACAAATGAATACACCCCAATGAAAGTCTTAGGCGCAAAGCTGGAATTTTAGACAACAAAATCCTAATTAACAAGAATTCAACTACAGGTGAGTATAATTATTCATTAAACAGGTGTCCAGGAGACAGTTGATAATAAAAGGGCGTTACTTAAAGTGTAGTTACACCCAAAAGGGGAAGTTCCGCTTTAAATACTCCTCCCCCCCAAATATGCCACTTTGTTGGGGGGGGGGGCGCAGGTACCTAGTTTTGACAGGTACCCACTCCCACTTCCACTCGAGTCACCTAGGCAGCTCAAGCGGAAGTTCTCCTCTCCCCCTCCCTCCCTGCAATCTTCTGGGACACGTCACAGGTCCCGGAAGAAGAAGATTGCCCGACCAATAGGGAGGCGCTGCGCGGTTTGCGCATGCGCAGTGCACACCCGGCTGTGAAGCTGCAAGCTTTTACAGCCGGGTGCCCACACTTGCAATGCCGGGGCCGCAGAGAGAAGAGGGAGAGGAGCGAGGCTTCTGGCGGCCGCATCGCTGGGCTGTGGGACAGGCGAGTGTGTGTTTAGTAAAAGTCAGCAGATACGCTTTTTGTAGCTGCTGACTTTTATTAAACACAAAAACAGGAGGAACTCAGCTTTAACAAAGAACACCCCTTCCCATTTCATGCTGTCAGCAATGGCACCACATGGAAGTGAAATGTCACAAGGCCTGAGGAAGAAAATAATTTCTTTACACAAGAAAGGTGGAGGCTACAAGAAGATCAGCAAAGCTTTACTTATCAGTCAGAATACTGGAGCAAAAGGGATACAAAAATGTAATAAAGATGGAACTGCAACCATGTCACAGAGACGTTAATAATGACCCTTGAGAACGTCAGCTGCGTGCTGACAAAACGCGTCGGGACGTCTGATCACATCACGATAGCCACGTCCGGGTGGAACGCAATCTGGAACGCGGAAGCGCTTTCACCTGGCGTTCGGCATCCATCTTTGTGGTTTATCTGCTCTGATTCAAGAAGATTGTTTGTAAGTTTTATTTCATTAATAAACATTAAGTTTATTGATATACTTCACTATGGAGCTTTCTTCTTTCATCCCTGCATGATTCATTGGAGTCATTTATTTGGTATATACTTCATGGTGGTTTATATAATACCCGGCTGGATGAATATAGCGGGAACCAATCATTAACCCTGGCATACATAGATATGAGAAAGGCCTTTACTGCCCTTCTATAATTTAGGGGTCCATCACATCTGGTAAGCAGCCTGACTCACTGGGTGACCCTGTTATTTGGTGGAGGTGTCTGCTATTAGAAGAAGCACTAACATAGGATTTTCCAGCCTTGCATTGTTATTGGACTGTTTGCAGTGGTTTAATCATATTCGTTTGCTGGGACTAGTTTGGTAATTTGTCACGAATCATCTGCACTTTATTGATTTATGTTTATTATCTATGTTTGTGCAATATGTTTATATTCACTTAGTAATTAGCACCAGTCACTTGGGTTTTGCAAATTTACATATATTGTTTAACAATTATTGATAGCGCATGATATTGCCCAATTGGTTGGGTAATTCACTATTATATTTTGCTATATAATTTTTGTCATCCATGGAAATTACCACCTCCACAGGAGCGTCTTCTGATAATAAGGGTTGAAGAAAATCGCCATGCAAGTTCACTGCAGTTAGCTAAAAAAGTAGAAAGCCAAACTGGGTGATTGTTTCCCGGGACACAATATGGCGTACACTGCAGATGAAAGGCATGCATGGGTGTCATCCATGAAGGAAGCCTCTCCTGAAGCCCATGCACAAAAAAGCCCACCTAGAATTTGCCTGGGCCCATGCTGAAAAATAAGGAGACTACTGGGACTCTGTACTCTGGAGTGATGAGACCAAGATAAATGTTTTTGGAACTGTTGGCTTCAAAACTGTATGGCATCGCAAAGGTGAGGAGTACAAAGAAAAATGCATGGTGGCTACAGTTAAACATGGTGGTGGCAGTGTCCTTCTGTGGGGCTGCATGAGTGGTGCTGGTGTCGGGGAGCTGCATTTCATTGATGGTATTATAAATTCATAGATGTACTGCTCTATATTGAAAGAGAAGATGCCACCATCACTCCGTGTTGCTCATCGTGCACTTTTCCAACATGACAATGATCCAAAACACACATCTAACGCCACTGTTGCATTTCTAAAGAAGAACAGGGTGAAAGTGATTCAGTAACTAGTGTTGAGCGAACACGGACTGTATTATTCGTGTTCGTACCGAATAATTGGATTTTTTTTACCCGAACACGGACACGGACACTTTACTGTATGTTCGGGTAAAAATCCGTGTTCGGTCGTTTTATTTCCGGGTTTTGCATGCTTTGGCGCTCTTTTCATGGCGGGCTTTCAACAGCCAATCAACAATCGTTTAACTGGTGTGCCTTAAGCCATCCCAGCCATGCCTGCAAATGTCTTAGTAGCTGTGATTGGCCGTCTGAAGCATGTGACCAAGTCTTTATAAGTTCGAGGCAGCCGCCGCAGCAGCGTCATTCTGCTGCTTAGCTAA
The DNA here is from genome assembly GCF_965119305.1 of Pelophylax lessonae. Classification (NCBI taxonomy): domain Eukaryota; kingdom Metazoa; phylum Chordata; class Amphibia; order Anura; family Ranidae; genus Pelophylax; species Pelophylax lessonae. Next base: position 37,644,407 of record NC_138772.1, read on the forward strand.
GGGACAGAGCACACATCAATGTGCTGGCTGCTGATTAGGGAAAGATAGGCAGGAAAAAACCATTTGTGTCCGGATAGAATTGAGGGACAGGTCGGAGTGTTTAGGCAGGGCGAGTTGTAGGCATTTTAGGGATAGAGTCTGCTGAATTATAGGGTCAGTGTCTTCTACAAACTACAATCGATATTGCTGTGTGGGGGGTGGGGTGAATCTGCACTCAATCCTGATCTACGATCTCTTCTCAATCCTGTTAGGGACAGAGTCTGCTGAATTTTAGGGAAACTGTGTTCTACAAACTACAATCGATATTGCTGTGTGGTGTGGGATTGGAGATAGGCAGGTGTCAGTGATCCACATCCATTTTTCTGTGTGTGAGCTGCAGTGAACACAATCTTTTTGGGCTGCAGTGAACACAATCTTTTTGGGCTGCAGTGAACACAATCTTTTTGGGCTGCAGTGAACACAATCTTTTTGGGGTGCAGTGAACAAAATCTTTTTGGGGTGCAGTGAACACAATCCTTTTTGGTGTGCAGTGAACACAATCTTTGTGGGGTGCAGTGAACAAAATCCTTTGTGGGGTGCAGTGAACACAATCTTTTTGGGGTGCAGTGAACAAAATCCTTTTTGGGGTGCAGTGAACAACATCCTTTTTGGGGTGCAGTGAACACAATCTTTTTGGGGTGCAGTGAACAAAATCCTTTGTGGGGTGCAGTGAACACAATCTTTTTGGGGTGCAGTGAACACAATCTTTTTGGGGTGGAGTGAACAACATCCTTTTTGGGGTGCAGTGAACAAAATCCTTTTTGGGGTGCAGTGAACAAAATCATTTTTGGGGTGCAGTGAACACAATCTTTTTGGGGTGCAGTGAACACAATCTTTGTGGGGTGCAGTGAACACAATCTTTTTGGGGTGGAGTGAACAACATCCTTTTTGGGGTGCAGTGAACAACATCCTTTTTGGGGTGCAGTGAACACAATCTTTTTGGGGTGCAGTGAACACAATCTTTGTGGGGTACAGTGAACACAATCTTTGTGGGGTGCAGTGAACACAATCTTTGGGGGGTACAGTGAACACAATCTTTTTGGGGTGCAGTGAACACAATCTTTGTGGGGTGCAGTGAACACAATCTTTTTGGGGTGGAGTGAACAAAATCATTTTTGGGGTGCAGTGAACAACATCCTTTTTGGGGTGCAGTGATCAAAATCCTTTTTGGGGTGCAGTGAACACAATCTTTTTGGGGTGCAGTGAACAAAATCCTTTGTGGGGTGCAGTGAACAGAATCTTTGTGGGGTGCAGTGAACACAATCTTTGGGGGGGTACAGTGAACACAATCTTTTTGGGGTGCAGTGAACACAATCTTTGTGGGGTACAGTGAACAGAATCTTTGTGGGGTGCAGTGAACACAATCTTTGGGGGGTACAGTGAACACAATCTTTTTGGGGTGCAGTGAACACAATCTTTGGGGGGTACAGTGAACACAATCTTTTTGGGGTGCAGTGAACACAATCTTTGTGGGGTGCAGTGAACACAATCTTTGGGGGGGTACAGTGAACACAATCTTTTTGGGGTGCAGTGAACAACATCCTTTTAGGGTGCAGTGAACACAATCTTTGTGGGGTGCAGTGAACAACATCCTTTTAGGGTGCAGTGAACACAATCTTTGTGGGGTACAGTGAACAGAATCTTTGTGGGGTGCAGTGAACACAATCTTTGGGGGGTACAGTGAACACAATCTTTGTGAGGTGCAGTGAACACAATCTTTGTGGGGTGCAGTGAACACAATCATTGTGGGGTGCAGTGAACTCAATCTTTGTGGGGTACAGTGAACACAATCTCATACTTCTGAAGATTTGAGGGTGCTGCCTGTTCCATACTCCCCCTACTCCTCATCTAGCCTTTTAGGGGTACAAACAATAGTAATTGGGGCCTAGTGTGGTTGTGTACGTGTGATATACATACACTTTTTTTGGATCATATTTTCTATTCCGCTATTTAATCAAAAACCTTTGGGGATCAGTTAAATTGGGGGATAGTCTGTGTTGGTACGTGTGAGAGAGATCCACCTTTCCAAGTTGTTGGGGTTCATCTCATACTTCTGAAGGTTTGAGGGTGCTGCCTGTTCCATACCCCCCCTACTCCTCATCTAGCCTTTTAGGGGTACAAACAATAGTAATTGGGGCCTAGTGTGGTTGTGTACGTGTGATATACATACACTTTTTTTGGATCATATTTTCTATTCCGCTATTTAATCAAAAACCTTTGGGGATCAGTTAAATTGGGGGATAGTCTGTGTTGGTACGTGTGAGAGAGATCCACCTTTCCAAGTTTTTGGGGTTCATCTCATACTTCTGAAGATTTGAGGGTGCTGCCTGTTCCATACCCCCCCTACTCCTCATCTAGCCTTTTAGGGGTACAAACAATAGTAATTGGGGCCTAGTGTGGTTGTGTACGTGTGATATACATACACTTTTTTTGGATCATATTTTCTATTCCGCTATTTAATCAAAAACCTTTGGGGATCAGTTAAATTGGGGGATAGTCTGTGTTGGTACGTGTGAGAGAGATCCACCTTTCCAAGTTGTTGGGGTTCATCTCATACTTCTGAAGGTTTGAGGGTGCTGCCTGTTCCATACTCCCCCTACTCCTAGCCTTTTAGGGGTACAAACAATAGTAATTGGGGCCTAGTGTGGTTGTGTACGTGTGATATACATACACTTTTTTTGGATCATATTTTCTATTCCGCTATTTAATCAAAAACCTTTGGGGATCAGTTAAATTGGGGGATAGTCTGTGTTGGTACGTGTGAGAGAGATCCACCTTTCCAAGTTGTTGGGGTTCATCTCATACTTCTGAAGGTTTGAGGGTGCTGCCTGTTCCATACCCCCCCTACTCCTCATCTAGCCTTTTAGGGGTACAAACAATAGTAATTGGGGCCTAGTGTGGTTGTGTACGTGTGATATACATACACTTTTTTTGGATCATATTTTCTATTCCGCTATTTAATCAAAAACCTTTGGGGATCAGTTAAATTGGGGGATAGTCTGTGTTGGTACGTGTGAGAGAGATCCACCTTTCCAAGTTGTTGGGGTTCATCTCATACTTCTGAAGGTTTGAGGGTGCTGCCTGTTCCATACCCCCCCTACTCCTCATCTAGCCTTTTAGGGGTACAAACAATAGTAATTGGGGCCTAGTGTGGTTGTGTACGTGTGATATACATACACTTTTTTTGGATCATATTTTCTATTCCGCTATTTAATCAAAAACCTTTGGGGATCAGTTAAATTGGGGGATAGTCTGTGTTGGTACGTGTGAGAGAGATCCACCTTTCCAAGTTTTTGGGGTTCATCTCATACTTCTGAAGATTTGAGGGTGCTGCCTGTTCCATACCCCCCCTACTCCTCATCTAGCCTTTTAGGGGTACAAACAATAGTAATTGGGGCCTAGTGTGGTTGTGTACGTGTGATATACATACACTTTTTTTGGATCATATTTTCTATTCCGCTATTTAATCAAAAACCTTTGGGGATCAGTTAAATTGGGGGATAGTCTGTGTTGGTACGTGTGAGAGAGATCCACCTTTCCAAGTTGTTGGGGTTCATCTCATACTTCTGAAGGTTTGAGGGTGCTGCCTGTTCCATACTCCCCCTACTCCTAGCCTTTTAGGGGTACAAACAATAGTAATTGGGGCCTAGTGTGGTTGTGTACGTGTGATATACATACACTTTTTTTGGATCATATTTTCTATTCCGCTATTTAATCAAAAACCTTTGGGGATCAGTTAAATTGGGGGATAGTCTGTGTTGGTACGTGTGAGAGAGATCCACCTTTCCAAGTTGTTGGGGTTCATCTCATACTTCTGAAGGTTTGAGGGTGCTGCCTGTTCCATACCCCCCCTACTCCTCATCTAGCCTTTTAGGGGTACAAACAATAGTAATTGGGGCCTAGTGTGGTTGTGTACGTGTGATATACATACACTTTTTTTGGATCATATTTTCTATTCCGCTATTTAATCAAAAACCTTTGGGGATCAGTTAAATTGGGGGATAGTCTGTGTTGGTACGTGTGAGAGAGATCCACCTTTCCAAGTTGTTGGGGTTCATCTCATACTTCTGAAGGTTTGAGGGTGCTGCCTGTTCCATACTCCCCCTACTCCTCATCTAGCCTTTTAGGGGTACAAACAATAGTAATTGGGGCCCAGTGTGGTTGTGTACGTGTGATATACATACACTTTTTTTGGATCATATTTTCTATTCCGCTATTTAATTTAACTGGGCCTCCATGCGAGACCTGTGTGCCTTGTTGCGCTGTTTTGAGTACTCCACCAACATGGCCAGTGGCAATGACGCCGTTCTCAGCTTAACTATCCCACTTCTATGCCTCCTTGAAAAAACAATTCGGGCGATGATGGAAGAGGATGTGGCACAGGATGAGGAGGAGGAGGAGGATGAAGAGGTAACATTTCCAAGGCTTTCAGGGCAGTCATTCGCAAGGGGCTCCGAGGGTGGGTTCCTGCACACGCAAACGCCAGGGACGCAATTGTCCAGCAGGGGCACAGTTCTGGAGGATGAGGAGGATGAGGAGGAGGAGGAGCTGGAGGAGGAGATGGAACCATGTTCACAGCAGGGTGGCACCCAGGCCAGCTCATGGCCATCACTGGTGCGTGGCTGGGGGGATACAGAGGACACGGACGATACACCTCCCACAGAGGACAGCCTTTCGTTGCCTCTGGGCAGCCTGGCACACATGAGCGATTACATGCTGCAGTGTCTCCACAACGACCGCCGAGTTGCCCACATTCTAACTTGTGCTGATTACTGGGTGGCCACGCTGCTGGATCCCCGTTACAAGGACAACGTACCGTCCTTAATTCACTCACTGGAGCGCGATCGCAAGATGCGCGAGTACAAGCGCACGCTGGTAGACGCCATGCTGCTGGCATTCCCATCTGACAGCGGGGCCACAGTGGAAGCACAAGGCAGAGGAGGAGGAGGAGGAGGTCGCCAACGCAACCAGGGCACCGCCAGCACCTCAGAAGGCAGGGTTAGCATGGCCGAAATGTGGAAAAGCTTTGTCAGCACGCCACAACAAACAGCAGCACCAGCAGCTCAGATGGAACGTCTTAGCAGGAGGCAGCATTTTACCAACATGGTGGAGCAGTATGTGTGCACACGCCTACATGTAGTGAATGACGGGTCTGCCCCCTTCAACTTCTGGGTCTCCAAATTGGGCACATGGCCTGAGCTTGCCCTTTACGCCTTGGAGGTGCTGGCGTGCCCTGCAGCCAGTGTATTATCTGAACGGGTATTTAGCACGGCTGGGGGCGTTATAACAGACAAGCGCAGCCGCCTGTCCAGAGACAATGTGGACAAGCTCACGTTCATTAAAATGAACCAGGCATGGATCCCACGGGACTTTTCCGTACCTTATGCAGAATAGCAATGGATACCGACCTTACCCACCCATTGTTCCATTTTTGCTCTTTCTCACTCTTTTGGGGTGTACCCTCATTTAAAATTTTTGAAAAGAAGCAGTGTTGGCTACCTCGTCCTCCTCCTCAGGGCCAGATTAATGTAGGGGCTATTGGAGCTGCAGCTCCAGGCCCCTACCTTTTATATAGGCCCCGGGTTGGCCATATTCACTGTTACCGCTCTTCTGTCACTTGTAAACACAGAAGTCTGGCTTCTATGCTCGCTTCCCCAGGCAGCACCCTCAGAACCTCCCCACACAGCGTGAAGGCCGGACAAGGAGGGACAGTTGGCGATGCATGGATGTGTTTATGGGCTTCAGAGACAGCATCCCATGTTGAATTAGGCATGCATGGCTGCACCCTTCCTCCTCTGGGTGCATGGCAAGGCACGGCCCTTAAGGCCCTTCAAAATCCTCAGCACCAAGCCCATGATGCTGTTAATCCGGCCCTGGTCCTCCTCCACCGCCGCTTCCACCTACACCGCCCATAGGTGTGCGCAGCCTATTGCATTAAGGTGTGCACCCCAAAGTTGAAATACACATGCATGTGTTTGCCAGCAGGGAGAGTAATGTATCGGGGCCATGTACCTGTAGGCAAGGAGAAATAGAGCAGAGCAGGTCCCAGGGAGATCTTTCCCATCTCCTCACTGGCAATGCTATGTGCCCTAGGTGATTAGGGTGTGCCCAGGCACACCCAGCACACCCTGTGCGCACGCCTATGTCACCGCCACATCCACCACCACCTCAACCTCCCTCCTACTCCATATGGGCCTCGTCCTTCAGAGATGAAGAAGAACATTGTTTTATTTTTCTGTTTTTTTTTGTTGTTTTAAGTTATTTCCCTATCCACATTTGTTTGCAGAGCACTTGCCATGCTCTTAATTACGTTTTGCTGCCATTTGCAGCACTCTAGCCCTTTCCTTTGGTGTTTTAGAGCCATTTTAGTGCCTTAAAGTTCGGGTCCCCATTGACTTCAATGGGGTTCGGTGTCCGGGAAAAGTTCGGTAAAAGTCCGGGACATGGACCCGGACTTTTTTTTAAAGTTCGGCCGAACCCGTCGAACACGGACATCTAGGTGTCCGCTCAACCCTATCAGTAACCAAGTAGGTCTCCGGATCTGAACCCAATGGAACATCTATGGGGAATTCTGAAGAGACAGACAAGCATCACTCCGCATCCAGGCTCTAAAAGAGGTTATTCTTGAAGACTGGAATAAGATAGATGTTGCAATATCATTCATTCCATGTGTAGAAGACGTGGTGCTGTCCTTAAAAATCATGGAGGTCATACAAAATACTAGATATAGCAGTTTTTGTTGTGGGGTGTATTTATTTTTGCATCAACTCATTTAGGTAAAACTGAAGATGTTGAAATCTGAGTTATATTATTAACCTTACTTTCATGTAATAAGCTAAACAAAATGTTCTATAAAACCCAGATTTTGTCACATTTTCTTCTTGTTTTCATTGAGATATTGATTAAAATCTTACTTTTCAAAAGGGGTGTACTAATTTTTGCTAAGCACTGTGTATATGTATATCTATATCTATATCTATATATATATATATATAGATACACACACACACAACATTGTCAAAAGTATTGGGACGCCTGCCTTTACACACACATGAACATTAATGGCCTTCCAGTCTTAGTCCGTAGGGTTCAATATTGAGTTGGCTCACCCTTTGCAGCTATAACAGCTTCAACTCTTCTGGGAAGAGTATAAAAGTATAATATATATTTTTCTATCCCCCAATAACAATTTCCCCTTCGTTTGTTTTTTTTTGTTTTTTTGTTTTTTTTTAACACTTTGCCCCCATTCACTACCTCGGAGCGGCCGCCACGGACTTCGTAACATTGAAGTCTATGGCGGTCGCCTCCTGGTCGCCCCAAAGAAGCTCCGGACCCTTTTTCTGAGTCGGAGCGACTTGTGTCGCTCCTATCAGAACGGGTCCGCAGCTTCCCTATGGGAGGCGACCTGTGGCGACCTGTGAGGCGACCAGGTCGCCTCACAGGTCGCCCCAGCGTGAACGGGGGCTTTCTTTTTTTGTTTAATCTCTTTTGTCTGTTTCTTTTCTGTGTTTTTTTTCTATAGTTCTTCGTCCTTGACTGGCTCTCGTTATTTTTTATTAACATCGAGGATATGTAGACAAAGTATCAGAAGCGTGATTGTATCTGAAATATTTAACGTCTGCCTAAATACGCTGGCACTCCGGTGCGATCGGCTCCACTCGGGTCTATTATCCCCCTGTTCTTTCACGCCCGTGTTGACAATGGTGTGGGGATGGGTGGAGGACCTCAGTGGCTTCCTTATTATGCTCTATACTAGACCTGTCATTTTTTCTTATTTTCTACTTTGGCAAAAGATGGAGTTTGTTAGCTCAATTCCTGTTATGTGAGCCTGTCAATTTACATGGTATGTTTGACTTTTTTCTTTTTCATTCTGCATTTTCATTACTCCATGCATAAATTTGAGTAAAAATCTTGATTATATATATATACACATATATATATATATATATATATATATATATACATATATATATATATACATATATATATATATATATATATATATATATATATATATGAATGGATATAAATATAAATATATATATATATATATGTATTCCAGTATAAAAAAATATATCTATATATCTGTATATATATATGTATTCCAATATATATATATATATATATATATATATACATATACACATATATATATATACATATATATATATATATATATATATATATATATATATATATATATATATATATATATATATATATATATATATATATATATATATATATATATATATCATATATATATATATATATATATACATATATATATATATATATGTATTCAAGTATGAAATATACATATATATATATATGTATAAAACTATATATATATATACAAAAATTATCACCACCTTTAACGCTCAGCACCAAGAGATTAGATCTAATTTTTTGGATTTTGGCCAAAAATTGGCACTTTTTAACTGAAGATCCTACAATATCTAGGTATGTTCAAGCCAGACCGGAACTGGTCTTTAGAAAGACCAGATCACTGGGTGACTCCCTGGTACACAGTCACTACCGACCTCCAACTCTCTCGGGGGCCGGTGGTGAACTGGGTACCCACAGGTGTGGTTTCTGTGACCAGTGTCCGTGGGTAAAGGAGGGTACCACTCTCCCCCTACCAAGAGGAGGAACTCTCCAACCAAAATTTTCGGCCACTTGCCAAACTGAGGGAGTAGTGTACTTGGCCACATGCAAATGTTGAGCGTTTTACATAGGTAAGACAAAAAGAAAATTCTGGCAAAGAATTAATGACCACCTCTATTATTTAGAGGTGGGACTTATTTATACACCTATATGCAAACATATTGGCTTGAATCATAGCTTTGACCCGCAAATGGTCTCTTTCTCAGTGTTGGAGGTGGTGACCACAAATCCACGGGTTGGCAACACCGATAAAATTATTCTTCAGAAAGAAGCCAAATGGATCTTTAACCAAGAAGCCACCAAGTGGCCAGGTTTGAACACAGCAATATCCTATAAACCATTCCTTTAAATCAATCGTTGGATTTCTTTTTTCTCTCTCCCCCTTTCCTTCCCTCCTCCCTTTTTTCTTTTTCCCCCTCTCCCTTTCTCTATTCCCCGTTTTTGGTAGATGCCAATAATCACATTATATACATGTTTTTTGTTTTTGTATATTTTTAAATGTGTTATTGGTGTAAGTTGAGACTGTAATAAACCATCGGCCATATGGTCGCTTAAATTGAAGTATGCCTAGTGGGGCTGTATGCCAATGAGAAATGTTTTCTGCAGTCCCCCATACCATTTTTTGTTTATTTGTTTTTCTAATTTTTCTCTATCTTTTTGTTCTAGGACCCATTGTGCCAGTTTCTGATGCGGGGCTATGTTGGTCCCCAACTCCTCCTTCCAGGTAGATTCGGGCGCCAAGCGAGGAAAGGTGCGGTCTCTGCACCTAGTCCTCACCCAGCAATGGGTTAATGTGTGCGTCTCCCGAGCGGCTGTTATTCCTTCTTTGGCCGCACCGGAAGTGACGCACCTCTAATGCGCCCGCGCCTCTCCCCATTTATAGCCCACGAGGCAAGGACGCCGGTAGCAGCGGCAGGATTTGCCGTGGGACCGGCGTCCTGTGCCTCTATTACAAACATAGGGAAGGTAAGCAATCTCTTCTGGGGGCTCAATTTTTGTGCACTTGATTATCTTTATTTAATGGCCACTTTCAAACCACCCTCTAACCTTGATGATTTTTGAACACACTTGTTGGTATCTATATATAGTTGGTAACCTTAAGATAATATGTAATATATTCAGTTACACTATAAATGCCTCATGTGTGAGTCTTTAGGGGTGTACATATTGGCCGTATCACGAGATAACTTGTTGGGGGTATATTACCATGTATACTAAGCCCCACTTTTTGTTTTTTGTTTCTTGCTTTTCCCCTTCCCCCCCCTTTTTTCCTCTTTCTCTGTTTCTCACTTTATCCTTCCCTCCTTTCCCCCTGCTTAATATTATTGCAGAGCTTTTTGGGCAATTATCAGCTGTCTTCCCCCTCAAAGTCATCACACTGGATACCCGTACCCTCATGTGTTACACGAGGACATATAACATATGTACTTGGTGATAAGTTTGTATCACCGGGGAAGCTATGGAAGAGGTCCAATCTACCTAACCTCATCTGAGGTATCTGTGATCCTTTTATTAGGATCATTCGGAGGGGCTTCCATCCTGGCTCCCATCGGATTATCTGGCACCATGGGTCCTATCAAAGTTGACTAAATACATGAACTAGGTGAGCAAGTTGACTGTACACTTATCGACAGCGCCTTTTCATGTTGTAATGGCGTAAGAGTTATTTTATGTATACCTATATGAAAATACACAGTCTATATATGATTAATATTGATATATGTTCTCTTTTCTTTCCCTCTTATACTTGTGAATTAGAGGTGTGTCTGTCCTAATTATACTGGTTCCTGAAGAAGCCAATGCATCGTGCTGGCGAAACGCGTCGAACCATACAACTGTATAATAATATGGATAGTCTTGCTAATGATTCATGTTTCCATGTATGAATCCATATGCTGCTATATATGTTTTTTCTGTGTTTTTCTGCATATCTTTTTTGATTCCCCCCTTTTTTTACCATAATAAAATTTAATCTTTTTTATGCCCACGTTGTTGCTCACTCAATGCTCTACTAGCCCAGTAAAGTCCTCCTTAATAAGGGAAATTTCACCTGACGTTTCTTATCCCACAAACTCGGTGAATACGGTTATTTCCCTCCTTTCCTCTCTTTTTCAATGTTTTACCAATGGATGTGGGCTTGGCTGAGCAGTTCTATGACTGACTGTAGTTCCCTTTCTTTCCTATATATATATATATATAGATATTTAGATATTTATTTATTCAAGTATAAATATATTTATATACTTGTCTGAAACTTTCTTTTTTTTTTTTTTTTTTTTACATTTCTTCAGTTTCTTAAATAGCATTTTTGGTTTGTGGTGCTCAGATACAGTGTAGTTCGGCTTTAAGGCCCTCATTGTTTGCTGCCTGACTATTCATGGCCTGTGCCATTCTTTGGTATGCTTTACATGCCGTACACTTCATCTAATATACACTTGGATGGCATTTAAAATTCACTGCCTTGCCAATTCGGTGTATGTAAAAACTAAAAAACAAACCAGCCTATAAAAACTGAGAAAAAGCAGCTCACCTCCTACCCTGAGATGGGTATGATGGCGGCACTAATTCTCGTAATGCTAAATGTGTATACTTCTCACAATGATTAAAGGTGTGCAAAACTGCAAAATGTAATATGCATACAAATAATTAGTAATAAAATAGTGAATAAATAAATAAGATACTATAGATACTCAAAAAAATAATAATAAATAAATAAGATACTATAGATACTCAAAAAAATAATAAAAAATAAATATCAAATTCAATACCTAATGTGCGTACCCAACCCCATAAAGTACTATACAAAAATAAAAATGCCAATATCTGTGTTCATAAAAATCCCGCAATGTGCATAAATATTATCCGAATAAAGTATTCCAAGTCCCAGATGCACTTTACATAAGTTTCCAACACTGTGCAATCAGCAAATTCCAGTGGAGATGTTATTCCAATACGTGAGCAATCCACATAATATTTAATGTAGTGAAGTCTACTTGCCCAGGTGACAGGTGAAGAAGATGAAACGCTTATCAGGGCGACATGACCCTCAGTCGCAGAGTGGTCGTAACAAGCATGAAAAGTATATCAGCCAGCACAGCTCATCCCAGGCTTCCCCGTTGACTCTCCAACTCACAATGGTAACATAGATGAAAACATAAGGAAAGAGACGCCCACAATAGTGTAAATCCAGCAACACAGTTTAATAAAAATCACATGAGGAAGTCAGACTGTGACGAAACATGTAGGGCAGAGCGAGGACACAATGATTTCATTATGCATGCTGGTACTGCCGATCAGGACTGGTTTTTATAAAGATAAGTACTTCTTTGAATCTAGTGAGTTTTTTTAATTCAAATTTTTAATAAATCGTGTTGCTGGATTTACAGTATTGTGGGCATCTCTTTCCTTAGGCCTCATGCATAGGATACAAAATAATGTAGCCTTTAGGGGTGTTTTACGTTTTTCCAGCCTGTAAACGCACATCTATATGGCAATGCACACATATGCATATACAGAGGAAAATTTAGAGTCTGGAAAAAAAAAAAAAAAACATTTGCGCGTTCAGGAGAAAAGCTACTGGGCAGAAAAAATGCTGAATGCACCTAAACATGTGTAAATGTGTCTAAACACGCCTAAATGGCATAATAAATGAATATACCACACAGTCTACATACTATAATATATATATATAAAGTATATATATATATATATATATATATATATATATATATATACTTTATGTGTATATATACACTATATTGTCAAAAGTATTGGGACACCTGCCCTTACACGCACATACACTTTAGGTTAGGCTTCTATTTACCTCTGCAGTCTGTATCCTTGACACAGCAGACTTCCTAAAATGATTACTTAGCCTGTGGCTCATTACAAGGCTGGATTACGCCCGACAATGCTAGATGCTGTATTGCATACAACTGGGTTTCAGGGCCCCTGTAGTATAGTCCTGACACAAGCTGGGCCACAACTATCGGGCTGTGAGTGACATGCCAATCTATAGTCCTACAAATGGTGTTGGTTTAAAGCAAAGTGCTGCAGCAGCATCAAATATAGGTGCTCACCCACACGGCCGCCCCAGACAGTCTCTCCTACAGGATGTCAGGCTTGTCCCATGAGCACCCGAAAGAGAGGAATTCGATCAGATCCTGTGATTTGTATTAAAATATAAAGTCTGCACACCCAAAGATGATTAAAAAAAATAGTTTGTATTAAAGAGGTTGTAAACTCGTTTGAGTTTTTTTTTTTTTTTTTTACACCCTGCAAAAGAAAGACATAATGAGCTAGTATGCATCGCATATTAGCTCATTATGCAATACTTACCTCAGAACGAGCCCCCGCCGTGCCGCTCACTCACCTCTATGACGGGCCACATGTCTAGTCGCCCGTCTTCCGGGATCGCGGCATCCGGCCATCTGATTGGCCGGAGCCGCGGTGACGTCACTCCCGCGCACGCGCGCGGGAGCCGACAGTCACGGCACGGGGCTCTGAAGGAACGGCACGATCGGCCGTTCCTTCAGAGCGCATGCGCCAGTGACGTCACTGGCGACATGTAAGGTAAATATCTCCTAAACGGTACATGTTTAGGAGATATTTACAGTACCTATAGGTAAGCCTTATCATAGGCTTGCCTATAGGTACAAGTTGTAGAGGAGGGTTTACTTCCTCTTTAAAGTAGTTCAAATAATTATATATATTTATACACACTATATTTTCAAAAGTATTGGGACGCCTGCCTTTACACGCACATGAACTTTGAACTTTAATGGCATCCCAGTCTTAGTCCGTGGGGTTCAATATTGAGTTGGCCCATCCTTTTCAGCTATAACAGCTTCAACTCTTCTGGGAAGGCTGTCCACAAGGTTTAGGAGTGTCTATGGGAACGTTTGACCATTCTTCCAGAAGCGCATTTGTGAGGTCAGCCACTGATGTTAGATTAGAAGGCCTGGCTCGCAGTCTCCATTCTAATTCATGCCAAAGGTGTTCTATCGGGTTGAGGTCAGGACTCTGTGCAGGCCAGTTAAGCTCCTCCACCCCAAACTCACTCATCTATGTCTTTATGGCTTTATGGACCTTGCTTTGTGCACTGGTCCAAATCATTTGGTGGAGGGGGGATTATGGTGTAGGGTTGTTTTTCAGGGGTTGGGCTTGGCCCCTTAGTTCCAGTGAAGGGAACTCTTAAGGTGTCAGCATACCAAGACATTTCGGACAATTTCATGCTCCCAACTTTGTGGGAACAGTTTGGGGATGGCCCCTTCCTGTTCCAACATGACTGCGCACCAGTGCACAAAGCAAGGTCCATAAAGAGATGGGTGAGCGAGTTTGGGGTGGAGGATCTTGACTGGCCTACACAGAGTCCTGACCTCAACCAAATAGAACACCTTTGGGGTGAATTCGAGTGGAGACTGCGAGCCAGGCCTTCTCATCCAACTTCAGTGCCTGACCTCACAATTGCACTTCTGTAAGAATGGTCAAACATTCCCATAGACACACTTCTAAACCTTGTGGACAGCCTTCCCAGAAGATTTGAAGCTGTTATAGGTGCAAACGGTGGGCCAACTCAATTTTGAGCACTACGGACTAAGACTGGGATGCTATTAACCTTCTTAGTGGTATTCCCGAGCGTGGCTCGGGGTTACATTTCTGAGCCAAAAGCGGTAACCCCGAGCCACACTCGGGGTACCGCCTGAAGCATCGCTGGATCCTGTAAGCAGGGTTACTTACCTTGTTACCGGTATCCAGCGATATGTCCCGGCGGTATCTCACGGCAGTTCTTCCTCCCGATCGTCTCCGTGCCCCGGCTTCCGTCTCCTGCGACGTGACGTTCGCAGGGGGGTGGAACCGGCGGCAAATTCAAATGTAAAAACACACCAAACACACTGATACAGTTCAAAATAAAATAAAAAATCACATTAGTTTGCCCCCCCGTGCCCTTTCCTGCAGTTTTACTGTATTTTTTATGTATATATATATATATATATATCTACGTTTATATATATATACATATATATATATATATATACGTGTATATATATATATATATATATATATATATATATATATATATATGTATATATGTATATGTATATGTATATATATATATATATATATATATATATATATATATATAATATAATATATAATATTTATATATATATATATATATATATATATATATATATATATATAATGTGTACAGTTGGTTTGGGCTGCTCTTGGCGGACCTATAGTGGTTAACATGTGTGAAAATGTTTAAAAATGTCCTTAGTAGGCAAGTAAGAAACTTTTTTTCTTTTTTTTTTTAGCTATTTATGGTATTGAAGAATTCATGGATTTTTCTGAACACATAAACAATAATTGTCGCCTGCGCCCCCAGTCACCTATTAAAGCTGTGCAGACAGCCAAGTGGGAACCCTACTGGGAATTTATACTTTACAGGTAATACAATCATTGATCGTGTCTAAAAAAATATATTTTCAGCATGATAGGAACCTGCGTAAGGCAGAAATAAATACACTTGTATGATGTAGAACAGTATATACAGCGGCTACTCCAGGCACTTCTGCTGGTAAATAGATTTTAAATAATTTCCTGTCAAGGGAAAATGGCCCTTCTTCCACACATTTATCAAAAATCGCATTAAACTTCTCCCCCGTGTGTGCGTGAGCGAAAAAGAAAAATCGCTGGATGAAAACACAAGGGAAGCAGGCGAGTGTGCCGAACGGAGAAGGATAAATTCAATTGATGGTACATTGTCTATAGAAATATACAGGAAGGAAGGCAGAGCAGGAGAAAAGAAGAGATAATTGAAGTAATAAATGATAAAATGTAACATAATGAGAAAACACACCTCTAGCAGCTGCAAATAAAATTGATATTCTGCTAATGAGTAGATTCACAATTTTTCTCTCAATTAAATACTTATTAAGACAAGTGAAAGTTACGTTAAAATAAACCTGTCGACGTGTAAAGACGAGCACAGTGGGTTTGGCCAAATGGATTTTGCTGTCAGGCGTCAGCAAAATTTTGCTGAAAGGAAAACTCACAATATCACCCGTTAAGCTGCTTAGTTTTAATCTGCTTGAAAATAAAATCTATGCTTATTTTTATTTCTCTATTTGGGGAGTGTGTGTTTTTTTTTTTTGGATGGGGGCATTTATTTTACTGTCCTTTGTTGCTGTTGTTTTTTTTTTTTTTTTTTTTTTTATTGATTTATTTGTGTACTGTCATCTATTTTATTTCCCACTATAAAAAAAAAAAAAAAAAAAATACTTAGACAAGGGAATGTTACACTAAAATAATTCTGGAGTAAGGATGAGCGGAAAAATAGATTTTGCTGTCAGGTGTCAGCAAGATGTCTCTAAAACAAAAATTTGCAAATAATATCTACTTCTTATCATATTTCCTTATTTTGATTTAAAAAAAAAAAATGTTTTTGGGGGGAAGGTTATATGGGGGGGGGGGGGTAGTGTATTTAGTTTACTGTTCTTTGTAATTTTTTAATTTATTTTTTTAATGATCTTTTTAAGTGTACTGTCACTTTAGTTTTTTCTTGTCCACTATGAAAAAATCCTTATTTAATGAGTGAAAATTACACCAAAATAAAAGTGTTGACAAGTGTGGATAAGCGGAGCGCTTTTGCAAAATTGATTTTTCTGAAACAAAAATTTGCAAATAATATCTACTTCTTATCATATTTCCTTATTTGGTTTAAAAAAAAAAATGTTTTTGGGGGGAAGGTTATATGGGGGGGGGGGAGGTAGTGTATTTAGTTTACTGTTCTTTGTAATTTTTTAATTTATTTTTTTAATGATCTTTCTAAGTGTACTGTCACTTTAGGTTTTTCTTGTCCACTATGAAAAAATACTTATTTAAGGAGTGAAAATTACACCAAAATAAATGTGTTGACAAGTGTGGATAAGCAGAGCGCTTTTGCAAAATTGATTTTTGCTGAAACAAAAACTTGCAAATATTATTTACTCATTATAATTCCTCATTTGGATTATTATTATTATTATTTTTTTTTTTTGGGGGGGGGGGGGTATATAGGGTAGTTCAGTGCATTTAAATTAGCGTTCTTTGTCATTTACTTAATTTATTTTTTATTGGTCTTTATTTGTGTACTGTCACTGTAGGTTTTTCTTTTGTTTACTATGAAGAAATACTTATTTAGAAAGTGAAAATTACACTAAAATAAATGTGATGACAAGTGTGGATAAGCGGAGCGCTTCTGGCGAAATTTATTTTGCTATCAGGAGTCAGCAAAATATTTCTAAAACAAAAGCTTGCAAATAATATCTACTTCTTATTATATTTCCTAATTTGGATTTTTTTTTCTTGGGGGGGGGGGGGGGGAGAGTATATATAGGGTAGTTCAGTACATTTAATTTAGTGTTCTTTGTAATTTTTTAATTTATTTTTTTATTGATCTTTATTTGTGTACTGTCACTTTAGTTTTTTAGTTTTTTGTCAACTATATTTATTTACCATGTGAAAGTTACACTGAAATAAATGTGTTGACAAGTGTGGATGAGCCGAGCGTGTTTAGCAAAATAGATTTTGCTGTCAGGCGTCAGCAAAATTTTGCCTAAATGAAAACTTGCAATATCGCTCATCGAGCTGCTTAGTTTCAATTTGCTTGAAAAATAAAAACCTACTCTTTATTTTATTTTTCATATTTGGAGAGTGTGTGTGTGTGTGTGTGTTTTTTTTATTTATTTTTTTTGGCGGTAGGGGGATACGTAATATAGCTCAGTGCATTTAAATTTCGTCTTTTTTTTTTTTTTTTTTATTAGTCTATATTTGTGTACTTTCAGTTCAGTTTTTTTTTCTTTTTTTCAACTATGATAAAATACTTATTAGAAAATAAAACCTGTCGACAAGTAAAGATGAATGTAGTGATTTTAATTGAATTGATTTTGCTGTCAAGTGTGTCAGCAAAGTTTTGCTGAAATGAGAACTTGAAATATCACTCATTGAGCTGCTTAATTTTAACCACTTTAACACTGCTCACATTGCTGCTACTGCAGCAATGTGGCTCGTTATCGTCCAGCGACGTAGACCTACGTCGCTGGACTCCGCCCCTTGTGGGCAGCGCGCGCGCCACCGGGGGGCTCGCTCCCGCTGTTTTCAGTCACAGCGGGAGTCGAGCCAGGGGAGGAGCGGCGGCGATCACCGCTGCTCTTCCCCGATCGTCAGGGAATCTACTTTGGAGATCCGCCCGCTTGTGTAAACAGAGCGGGCGGATCTCCTAAGTGACAGACAGTGACAGATTGCAGTGTTCAGCATAGCTGAACATGCGATCTGTCCCTGTGTCACTCAGTCACCTCCCCCCACACACGTTAGTAAGCACCAGGCATACATTAACCCCTCCCTCTCCAATAAAATTAACCTCTTACCTGCCAGTGTCATTTTTACAGTAACAGTGCATATATATAGCACTGATTACTGTAGCAATGTCACTGGTACCCCCAAAAGTGTCAAAAATATCAGTCAAGGGTCCGATCTGTCCGCCGCAATGTCGCAGTCCCGCAAAAAAAATCGCAGATCGCCGCCATTACGCGTTAAAAAAAACACCAAAAATGACAGAAATCTTTCCCTTACTTAGTAAACGCAATAACTTTTGCGCAAACCAATCAAAATACGCTTATTGTGATTTTGTTTTACCAAACATAGGTAGCAGAAAACAAATTGGCCAAAAATTTAAAAAAAATTTAGATTTTTACATTTTTTTGGGGGGGGAATTTCATATAAAAAAATTTGAAAAATATTGTTATTTTTTCAAAATTGTTGCTCTTTTTTTGTTTATAGCGCAAAAAGTAAAAATCGCACAGGTGATCAAATATCACCAAAAGAAAGCTCTGTTTATTGGAAAAAAAGGACATAAATTTTGTTTGGGTACGGCGTCGCACGACCGCGCAATTGTCAGTTAAATTCGCACAGCGCTGAATCGCAAAAAGTGGCCTGGACGTAAGACAGCAAAATCCTCCGGTGGTAAAGTGGTAAATACACTTGAAAAATAAAATCTACTCTTTGTTTTATTTTTTTTATTAGGAGAATGTGTTTTTTTGGAGAGGGAGATGGGGAGGGGGTAATTAGGGTAGCTCAGCGTATTTAATTTATGCCTCGTACACACACGTCGATAGTTGGCCGTGAATTTTCGGCCAATGTCCGATCTGACGATTTTCGGCTTGTTAGTATGATGCTTTCGACAACCGACTCCGACTTTTCGGCCGAAAAAAATCTGGTGTGCATGCTATAAAATTTTTGTTGGCCGTCACCACAACGGCCGATTTTCCGTCAGTCAGTAGAGATTTCGGCAGACAAAAATCTGATGAGCAAGACTGGGCATGCTCAGAGAAGAAAAAACACACGGAAAGTAAACCAGCACATGACATCACTTCTGAAGTAGATTTTTGTTGGCCGAGAAAATTCGTGTGCAGTCTAGAGCACATTTCAACCAACACAACAACACTGGACAAAAGTCGGCCGATAATCGTTGCGTGTGTACGAGGCATTAGGCCCCTTTCACACTTATGCGACGCGATTTTACCGCGATTTTGAGCAATGGCTCAGGGCTATATACCTCAAAACGCATCAAAATCGTGCCAAAGTAGTGCAGAAACTACTTTGAAGTCGGTGCGACTTCAAAACACACTGATATGAATAGGGCTCCATGAAAATAATGGAAAACGACTTGTCATGCGATTTTGCGGTCCAAAATCGTGGGACAAGTCGCACTAGTGTGAAAGGGGCCTTAGTGTTCTGTGTATTTATGTATTTATTTATTTTTCTAACTTTATTTGTGTATTGTCACAGAGCAGAGCTCCTACTTACGTCTTTCTAAGCTCTGGAGCAACTGCATTTTCCAAAGTGTACAGTCTACTTGCCTTTAGTAAATCAACCCCAAAGACTGCTAGGGCAATGGAAGGGTGCAGATACCAAGAAGCTGCAACGGCAGACTTGGAATTGGTGTCACGTCAGCAGAAGCACAGAGATGAGGGCACCCCAACCTCACCAAGACCAGAAGAGAGCAGAGCTGGGATACAAGCTGAGTTCAGGAACAGCCAACCAAGAATGCACCAAATCACGAGCAGCATTAACGTCACCGTCAGAGATGAGTGGGAAGGGGGGGATCCAGAGGCAGGTCAGACAAGAGCCGGGCCAGTAATTGGGTCAAGCAGACTCAGGATCAAGCATAACAGAGATGCATCCTGAAAGACCATCCAGCAATGATCCTATGCTAGGCTCAGATTTAAATAGGTCACTAGGTGCCAGCATCTGCGGTGGATGTGCCTGTGCATTCACGTGCACTACATTGTATGGACATCACCATGTGCATAGGTGTGCGTAGCCTATTGCACCAAAGCTCAAACACCCATGTATGCATCTCAAAAAATTAGAATATTATTTTTAAAAAGTTATTTTTTTTTAGTAATTCAATTTAAAAAGTGAAACTCATATATTTGATATAGATTCGTTACACACAGAGTGATATATTTCAAGCATTTCTTTGTTTTAATTTTGATGATTAGGGCTTACAGCTAGCGAAAACCCAAAATTCAGTATCTCAGAAAATTATATTACATAAAACCGATTTTAAAAAAAAGGATTTTTAATACAGAAATGTTGGCTTACTGAAAAGTTTGTCCATGTACAGTATAGTATGCACTCAATACTTGGTCGGGGCTCCTTTTGCATAAATTACTGCATTAATGCGACACAACAATGAAATCAACATCTCCATAAAGCTGGTCAGCAGAGGGAAGCATGAAGTGCTCTAGAATTTCCTGGTAGAGGGCTGCGCTGACTTTGGACCAGTGGACCAACACCAGCAGATGACATGGCTGCCAAAATCATGTCCTGTGGAAAATGTTGCATTTCATTTGGAAATCAAGGTCCAAGAGTCTGGAGGAAGAGTGAAGAGGCACAGAGTTCAAGTTGCATAAGGTCCAATGAGGGAAGATGGAAATCTGGGTATCACCCTTTGGAGATCACAGATTTTGAAAGTCACTTCTCTCTTACTGAACTGCTTTGCCTTCTCTACCTAAAGGAGAGAGAAACTTAACATAAATAAATCACTGGGACCGGATGGCTTGCACCCGAGGGTTCTTAAAGAGCTCAGCCAGGTGATTGCCAGACCATTATTCCTGATCTTTAAGGATAGTCTACAGACGGGTATTGTGCCAGCTGATTGGAAAAAAGCCAATGTGGTACCAATATTTAAAAAAGGGCCGAGATATATCCCTGGTAATTATAGGCCGGTCAGCCTAACATCAGTAGTCTGCAAGATTTTGGAGGGGATGTTAAGGGACCACATACAAGTCTTTAGTAATGAAAACGGTATTATTAGTAGTAATCAGCATGGATTCATGAAGAATCGTTCTTGCCAAACCAATCTATTAACCTTCTACGATGAAGTGAGCTGCCACTGAGATAAAGGTAAGCCTGTGGATGTGGTGTATCTGGACTTTGCAAAGGCCTTTGACACCGTTCCCCACAATCGCTTACTGTACAAACTAAGGAATGTAGGTATGGACCATAAGGTGAGTACCTGGATAGAGAACTGGCTCCAGGGGAGAGTCCAGAGGGTGGTGATAAATGGGGAGTACTCGGATTGGGCGGGTGTGGAAAGTGGGGTCCCCCAAGGTTCTTTTCCTGGGACCAATCCTGTTTAGTTTATTCATAAATGATCTATGGGAGGGGATATCATGCACAATCTCGATATTTGCGGATGATACTAAACTAAGCATGCCAATATCTTCTATGTAGGATGTGGAAATCTTACAAGCGGACCTGAACAAAATAACGGGGTGGGCAACTACATGGCAGATGAGGTTTAATGTTGAAAAATGTAAAGTAATGCACCTGGGTGCCAGAAAGCAAGCTACTCACTAGGGGGGAAACCTCTGGGTGAATCTAAGATGGAAAAGGACCTGGGGGTCCTAGTGGACAACAGGCTTGGCAGTGGCATGCAATGCCAAGCCGCTGCAAGCAAAGCCAACAGAATACTGGGATGTATAAAAAGGGGATTCACTCCAGAAATAAAGAGATTATTCTCCCACTCTACAAGACTCTGGTCCGGCCACATCTGGAGTATGCTGTCCAGTTCTGGGCACCGGTCCTCAGGAAGGATGTGCTGGAACTGGAGAGAGTCCAGAGAAGGGCAACAAAAATAATTAGGGGAATGGAGGACATCAGCTATGAGGAAAGACTACAAGCACTGAACTTATTCTCTCTGGAGAAGAGACGATTGAGGGGGGATATGATATCAATGTACAAATACTGTACTGGTGAGGACCCTAGCATAAGGAACAAACTTTTTAGAGAAAGGGAATACAATATGACACCTGGTCACTCACTAAAACTAGAGGAAAAACTGTTTAACCTTAAAATACGTAGGGGGTTCTTCACTGTCGGAGCAGTAAGGATGTGGAATTCGCTTCCACAAGCAGTGGTATCAGCAGGGAGCATCAATAGTTTCAAAAAACTATTAGATGGGCACCTTAAAGACCAGAACATACAGGGGTATATAATGTACTAACACACACACACACACACACATCATGGGTTGAACTGGATGGACTGATGTCTTTTTTCAACTTCACAAACTATGTAACTATGTAATGTGAAGTTTCCACAGTCAGTGATGATTTGGGGAGCCATTTCATCTTCTGGTGTTGTTCCACTGTGCTATCAAGTCCAAAGTCAGCACAGCCCTCTACCAGGAATTTCTAGAACACTTCATAAAGTTCTGGTAGCCAAACTCATCAGGGGAAACTTGTCAGGGTGCCAGGAAACCAGACCACACGAAGATGCAAGTAAAATAAAGCAGTTTATTAGGACCACAACAACAAACACACTGCAAGAGTGGAGTGAAATCAGGAACAGCCAGGGGCAAGTCCAGAAGCGGGTAGTCATCCAAGCCAGGGTCAAGTCTAGAAGCGGGTAGTCATCCAAGCCGGGGTCAAGTCCAGTAGTGGGTAGTCTGCCAATGCAGGATTGTCTGCCGATGCAGAATCGAGGGCCAGGAAAGTCATCAGGCAAGCCAGGTCATGCACGGAGAACAGAAGACTGATAGCAGTGATGCACCTTGGAGCACAAACACAAGGGCAAGGACTGCAAACCCTCAGGTGATATATATAGTCAGGTGTGCAACATCATCACTGAGCGAGTCCCAGGCAGCAGGCAAGTGATGATGCAGAGTTTATAAGAGACAGCAGTCTGCACATGTCCAAGATGGCTGCCATCAGAAAAGCAAGGTAAGAAATTGACAGAAACAAGATTTACCGAGGTGCATCAGGCCAGCAAATACAATGCGGGTGGGGAGCCTAGATAGAAAGCTTCCGCCTAAGGAAGGAAGCCAGGAGCAGCTTGGGAGCTACAACATTCTAGGAACTACGATTTAATTACTATCATCCCCTAGGGAGATTATGGAATTCTGGGATGGCCCTCTGGAGGTCATGGGTCTTGCAAGTCTCTCTGAAGAGCATCAGGCCAGGGTACGCCATATAGGTGAGAAGCCTAGGAAGAAAGCTTCCCACTAAGAAGGGAAGCTTGGAGCAGTGTGGGGGCTGCCACGTTCTAAGGACTAAAGATTATGGGACTACTCTCATTCCCTAGACTAGAGGGAAGATGGAAATCTGGGTATCACCCTTTGGAGATCACAGATTTTGAAAGTCAATTCTCTCTTACTGAACTGCTTTGCCTTCTCTACCTAAAGGATGTACCACCTCCATTTGTGAGGCTGAATGAACTTCTTGTAAATAGCCCTATGTTTTGTTTAGAAAAACAAAGGCCAAAGTTATTTATTGTTTGGCCATTTAATTATTCTGACCACAGATGGGGATGTTTCTTGAGAATGAACTGGCATGTGGTGGGCTGCAATGGCGTCTGTTGCTCAAGGTGTACAGCCACAGGGGTTCCGGTTAGGCCAGGCTAGGTGCCTTAATGGTTGTTCTCCAATTGGCAACACACGCTTGAAATCCAGAAGGCCCAATGCTAAAGTATCCCTTTGGGCCTGGATGATTGCAGAAGAGTCTGCAAGGAAAAGGTTAAAGAGAATACATGCTCCGTGACCTCTCATCTACAGTGCAAGAGAGGGGCATGCAGCCAAGCTGTCAGGACTGAGATTTAAATCCATGTCCTCTGCTTCCTCTGGTGGTGGCTCTTCTTGCTGAGCCACCAGGGATGCTGGACAACTCCCCTCCTGATTTCTTAGATAACCTTTCCTCTTGAACCTTTTGCTCCTCCCATGAACTTCCTGATTCAAGCCATGTCCCTGCACTTCCTGTTTGCCAGATCATTGTGCTCTCTCTAGCCGATAGCTTGCTCCTTTTTGTACCTGCAGCTATCTTATTTTCACAACCACTAGTTACTGACCCTTGGGTTGTTCCTCCACCACGCTTCCAATTGATGCCAACCTGCAACCACTTGTTACCAACCTTTGTCTTGTTTACTGACTATGCTTCCAATTGATCCCTACCTGCTATATATGCTATTGGCCCCCGGCTTGCTCACTTCCTGGTGGGGCGATCCTGAGGAGCACGACCTGGTACTAACACGCAGCAAAACCCTTCTCCATCACCAGGAGCTCTGTTGAATACCGGTTAGTGCTTAGACCCTGCGTCTTTGGTGAGCCCGTGTCATCTGCCAGGGTGATCTGCTTGTGTCCTTATCCTGCTGGTCGGTGGGAGCCTCTCTTTTGCTACAGATACTGTTCTCCGAGCCTGACCCCAGACTGTGACACAAGCACACGGCCCCTTTAAATTACCCAACTACTTTTGCTACAGGATAGTGACAGGTCTTCTTTACTATAGCAGTAATTTTATGTCAAGCAGTAGAAGAGTGGAGTCATTTTAATAGAAACTATAAGGATAACCATAAGGGAGTCAACAGTACTAACTTTAACTGTGCTTCTAAAACACAAAAGCCCTTTTAACCACTTGCCCTACGGAAGATTTTACCCCCTTCAGGACCAGACCATGTTTTGCTTTTTGGCACTGCGTTACTTTAACTGACAATTGCGTGGTCATGCAACACTGTACCCAAATGAAATTGATATCCTTTGTGCAGTAATGCACCCAGACTAATTTTATATAGTTTTTTTCACACAAATAGAGCTTTCTTTTGGTGGCATTTGATCACCACTGTGTTTTTTATATTTTTTTGCTCTATAAACAAAAAAAGACTGATAATTTAGAAAAATTAAAAAATGTTTTTTTTTTTAAATATTTTTTGTTCTGCAATAAAACATATCCAATCAAAACATTTTACAAATCAAATTTCTTCATGAATTTGGCCAATATGTATTCTGCTACATGTTTTTGTTAAAGAAAAAAAAAAAGTGTATATTGATTGGTTTGCGCAAAAGCTATATGGTCTACAAACTATGGTATATATATATTGGATATTCCATTTATTTATTTATTTTATACTAGTAATGGCGGCGACCAGCGATTTATAGTGGGACTGCGATATTGCAGCGGACAATCTGACACTGACTGACACTTTTGACACTTTGTGGTAACCAGTGACACTAATAAAGTGATCAGTGCTAACAAATATGCACTATCACTGTACTATTGACACTGGCTGGGAGGGGGTTAAACATCTAGGGAATCAAAGGGTTAAATTTGTGTCTAACCAGTGTTTTGTATTTACAATGTGCTTTTTTTTTTCATTAAGGGATGTGCTGGATTCTATTCACTGCTTTGCAGGGAAACAAAATCCAGCACATCCCTGCTGACAG
This sequence comes from Pelophylax lessonae, assembly GCF_965119305.1. Taxonomy (NCBI): domain Eukaryota; kingdom Metazoa; phylum Chordata; class Amphibia; order Anura; family Ranidae; genus Pelophylax; species Pelophylax lessonae. The sequence goes on from NC_138772.1 coordinate 37,669,878, forward strand.
AAGAGAGCTCTGCCTTGTTTACATAGGCAGAGCTCTATTCTGTGTTCCTCCTCGCCGATCAGCGGGTGCCGACGAACATCTATTGGCTGGCACCCGGTGATCGGCTTGTGCTGTGTCTAGTCACAGCATAGGCGTGGCACATGCATGCGCCCCCTACCCCCCCCCCCCTGCACACACTAGGAACGTGATCCAGCACAGGAGAGTCACTCTGCTCATACGTGAGTCAGTCGACAAGTGGTTAATGAATCCAGGAACACCTTGCTACTTTGTAAAAATAATCTCTTATCTCTGAGTTTTTCCATCCATGTTTACAATCAGCCTATCTGTGTCTGCAATGTGACTGCAGGCAAGGAGACGTAAGGCATCCACTCCACGTAGCTTTTTTTTTTGCTTTTTTTTTTCTTGAATATTTTTATTGAAATTTGCAATTTACAAGCCTCAAACAAAAACAGAAAGGGGTAGATTTACAAAGCTTGTATCTAACCCACTACCAATGTTTTACTGCATTGATCTCATGCAATTTTAATCACATTAACATACAGTATCTCACAAAAGTGAGTACACCCCTTACATTTCTGTAAATATTTTATGCTATCTTTTCATGTGACAACACTGAAGAAATGACAATTTGCTACAATGTAAAGTAGTGAGTGTACAGCTTGTATAACAGTGTAAATTTACTGTCCCCTCAAAATAACTCAACACACAGCCATTAATGTCTAAACCGCTGGTAACAAAAGTGAGTACACCCCTAAGTGAAAATGTACGAATTGGGCCCAATTAGCCATTTTCCCACCCCGGTGTCATGTGACTCATTAGTGTTACAAGGTCTTAGGTGTGAATGGGGAGCAGGTGTGTTAAATTTGGTGTTATCGCTCTCACTCTCTCATACTGGTCACTGGAAGTTCAACATGTCACCTCATGGCAAAGAACTCTCTGAGGATCTGAAAAAAAGAATTGTTGCTCTACATAAGGATGGTCTAAGCTATAAGAAGATTGCCAAGACCCTCAAAATGAGATGCAGCATGGTGGCCAAGACCATACAGCGGTTTAATAGGGCAGGCTCCAGAACAGGCCTCGCCATGATCGACCAAAGACGTTGAATGCACGTGCTCAGCGTCATATCCAGAGGTTGTCTTTGGGAAATAGACGTATGAGTGCTGTCAGCAGTGCTGCAGAGGTTGAAGGGGTGGGGGGTTAGCCTGTCAGTGCTCAGACCATACACTGCACACTGCATCAAATTGGTCTGCATGGCTGTCACCCTCTTCTAAAGATGATGCACAAGAAAGCCTGCAAACAGTTTGCTGAAGACAAGCAGACTAAGGACATGGATTATTGGAACCATGTCCTGTGGTCTGATGAGACCAAGATAAACTTATTTGGTTCAGATGGTGTCAAGCGTGTGTGGTGGCAACCAGATGAGGAGTACAAAGACAAGTGTGTCTTACCTAAAGTCCAGCATGGTGGTGGGAGTGTCATGGTCTGGGGCTGCATGAGTGCTGCTGGCACTGGGGAGCTACAGTTCATTAAGGGAACCATGAATGCCAACATGTACTGTGACATACTGAAGCAGAGCATGATCCTCTTCCTACAGGGACTGGGCCGCAGGGCAGTATTCCAACATGATAACGACCCCAAACACACCTCCAAGATTACCACTGCCTTGCTAAAGAAGTTGAGGGTAAAAAAATATAGAACAAGAAAAAAAAATAAAAAGAACAAAGAATGAAAACAGAAATAGAATAGCATAAAGAAAAATCCTTTATATTAGTAATACTATAAGTAATAGTATTAGTTGTTCGTTGATAGTATTGTGGTTCACTATGTTGAAGATCCTTAGAATTTCCTCAGACACTTAGTGGAGAGAAATTGTTGATACTAGGAATCACTTGGAAGAATTCTTAGTCTGCCTGGAGAATTGATCATATTTGCTTTAACGCTCCATTCAGTATAAAGAAATAGTGTCATCAGTTGGGATATTTCCAAGTTTGAAAATGAGTGTTCCATAAATCTTTGCCATTGGTTAAAGAAACTTTTTGCAGAGTTAAGAGCTTATGTTAATGTGTCCAGTTTTTCAATATACTGTACAGCAAGGATTTCAGTTCCTTTTTCACATAGCTTTTTGATTGCTGAAGTCTTTTATTGATGAAATCTTCATTGCTTGAGCCTTAACTAATGATTTCTACACTGCACTGCACTTGTTTAATCACTGGAGACCACAAACTGCTTAAATGTTAACAGTTTTTAAATGAATGCCTTCATAGCAAGCTGTTCCTCAGTGTATAATATACTAAATGTGTGGACTCCAACACTTATATTTCTAACTGCCTGCCGCCCCCGGCTACACAATACTTTATTTACTGCTCGCAAAACAGATTGCACATACTTGGATCCAAACTATTTCTCCAAGCCAGTAATCATGAATACTGCAGCACTGTTCTAAAATTACACCATATACCATAGGGGGCTGCCTTGATACATTTCAAAAGGAATCGCGCAATGGATAGCTCAACCATAGCATTATATTTTATTTAGGGGCCTGACCTTCCAAGAGGCTTGGCTCTTTGGTGTCCAACTATCTATCATTGTAGCTGACTTTTCTTTTTTTTCTTTTTTTAATTCTTCAAATTCTTGGTCACCAACATTACCATACAATTACAATGATAATATATCATGCTATCACCATATCACCATTTTTCTTTATTTGAAGCTTATTTGTTGTTATTATTATTTTTATGATACAGGATTTATATAGCGCCAACGGTTTGCACAGTGCTTTACAATGTGAGGAAAGACAATACAGTTACAATACAATTCAATACAGGAGGAATTAGAGGGCCCTGCTCGTTAGAGCTTACAATCTCAAATAGAACACTTTGTGTTTGTTGTTTGTAATTTCCCCCCTACCCACGTATTATTTTTCATATACCCTCCTGTTTTCATTTTCCCTTAAGTACCCCAATAAAAACATTTTTTGATTGTAAAATATTGTACCTTTAACCACTTTACCGCTGAGTACCGTAGTACTACTGCGGCAAAGTGGCTCGTTATCGTCTGACGACGTAGTACTACGTCGTCAGACACTCCCCTTGTAGGCGGCGCGCGCGCGCCGCCGGAGGCTCGCTCCCGCTGTTTTCAGTCACAGCGGGAGTCGGGCCAGGGGAGGAGCAGCGGCGATCGCCTCTGCTCTTCCCCGATCGTCGGGGATCTAGTGTGGAGATCCGCCTGCTTGTGTAAACACAAGCGGGCGGATCTCCCAAGTGACAGGCAGGGTCAGATTGCAGGGTTCAGCATAGCTGAACCCTGGATCTGTCCTTGTGTCACACAGTCACCTCCCCCCCCACACGTCAGTAAGCACCAGGCATACATTAACCCCTCCCTCTCCAATAAAATTAACCCCTTCCCTGCCAGTGTCATTTTTACAGTAACAGTGCATATATATAGCACTGATTACTGCAGTAATGTCACTGGTACCCCCCAAAAGTGTCAAAAATGTCAGTCAAGGGTCCGATCTGTCCGCCGCAATGTCGCAGTCCCGCAAAAAAAATCGCAGATCGACGCCATTACACGTTAAAAAAAAAACACCAAAAATGACAGAAATCTTTCCCTTTGTTAGTAAACGCAATAACTTTTGCGCAAACCAATCAAAATACGCTTATTGTGATTTTTTTTACCAAACATAGGTAGCAGAAAACAAATTGTCCAAAAAGTTTAAAAAAATTTGATTTTTACATTTTTTTGGGGGGGAATTTCATATAAAAAAATGTGAAAAATATTGTTATTTTTTCAAAATAAACGCTCTTTTTTTGTTTATAGCTCAAAAAGTAAAAATCGCATAGGTGATCAAATACCACCAAAAGAAAGCTCTGTTTGTGGGAAAAAAAGGACGTAAATTTCGTTTGGGTATGGCATCGCACGACCGTGCAATTGTCAGTTAAAGTCGCACAGCACCTAATCGCAAAAAGTGGCCCAGACAGCAAAATGCTCTGGTGGTAAAGTGGTTAAGATACACGCTCTAGAACTGTCATCCACATGCTGGTTTCAGTGCCTAGTGAGTTACTGACCTGGAACAAGAATGCAGTCAAAGCCGACTGAAAAGCCTTAATTCCCATCCTGTATCCTTGTTACAGGTCAGTGACTTCCTAAACATGGCATGACAGTAAAAAAATCAAAAGTCAGCTTTTCAGCTGAGCCAAGGGTCAGAAAAAGATCTTCGAATGTTCGAAGATGGAAGGTGCACAGTAAAGTCTTTCTGTGTCCTTTAACAGATTTTCTATTACAGTGGTCTCTAAAAACGCGGCCCTTTGCTAGCCTTTATCCATCCCTTGCTGCACTATTCCTACCACTGATATGGGGCAGTATTCTTCCCTCTGACACCAACAGTGGGGCATAATTCCTGTCACTCATACCCATGATGGGGTACAATTCCTCCCACTAATTACAAAGATAGAGCACTATTCCTCCCACTATTACCAATGATAGGGCACTATTCCTCCTGCTATTACCAATGATAGGGCACTATTCCTCCTGCTATTACCAATGATGGAGCACAATTCCTCCCACTAATACCAAAGATGGAGCACTATTCCTCCCACTAATACCAGATGGAGCACTATTCCTCCCACTAATACCAAAGATGGGGCACTATTCCTCCCACTATTACCAATGATAGGGCACTATTCCTCCCGCTATTACCAATGATGGAGCACAATTCCTCCCACTAATACCACAGATGGAGCACTATTCCTCCCACTAATACCAGATGGAGCACTATTCCCTATTCCTCCCACTAATACCAGATGGAGCACTATTCCTCCCACTAATACCAGATGGAGCACTATTCCTCCCACTAATACCAGATGGAGCACTATTCCTCCCACTAATACCAAAGATGGGGCACTATTCCTCCCACTATTACCAATGATAGGGCACTATTCCTCCCGCTATTACCAATGATGGAGCACAATTCCTCCCACTAATACCACAGATGGAGCACTATTCCTCCTACTATTACCAATGATGGAGCACAATTCCTCCCACTAATATCAAAGATGGAGCACTATTCCTCCTACTATTACCAATGATAGGGCACTATTCCTCCCACTATTACCAATGATAGGGCACTATTCCTCCCGCTATTACCAATGATGGAGCACAATTCCTCCCACTAATACCACAGATGGAGCACTATTCCTCCCACTAATACCAAAGATGGAGCACTATTCCTCCCACTATTACCAATGATAGGGCACTATTCCTTCCACTGATACCAAAAATGGAGTACTATTCCTGCCACTATTACCAATGATAGGGCACTATTCCTCCCACTAATATCAAAGATGGAGCACTATTCCTCCCACTAATACCAAAGATGGAGCACTATTCCTCCCACTAATACCAAAGATTGAGCACTATTCCTCCCACTAATACCAAAGTTGGAGCACTATTCCTCCCGCTATTACCAATGATAGGGCACTATTCCTACCACTGATATGAGGCAGTATTCTTCCCTCTAACACCAACAGTGGGGCATAATTCCTGCCACTGATACCCATGATGGAGCACAATTTCTCCCACTAATACCAAAGATGGAGCACTATTCCTCTGACTATTACCAATGATAGGGCACTATTGATCTTTTATTGAAAAGAATCAAGCAACATATTTTATACAAAAGTAAAAAACATAACTATAGTACAATATTCCAACAGAAAACAAACGAATACACATCCATGTGCAGAATATATACAATATATACATAATCCACTTCCAACATTTTTAGAAAACTATTTACATAAAGCAGCAGAAAGGGCCTAAGAGGCACAACCCATCACCTATGTATGCAGCCATTTATCAAAAACTGAGCATTAAGAAAAAATCTAGGGTGATAAGAGACAGAAAGCCACACCCAGGACAGAGACTCCTGGCAGTCAGGGAGGCTTGAAACCCCTCCACGCCTTCAACCAAGCCCTCTGACCCCACTTGTCTCTCTCAAGCGCCCGAATCTTCCCCACCTCATGCAGAATGTCACACACCACCACCTGAACAGGAAGGATTTTACGCCGAAGGGTGACCTGACACCGTGCGTTCCAGGTGTAATAACGGACTACTAAGCTAACTAAAAAAAGTGTATCCAAACAAAAGCCCCCACCAGTATTGAATGCTCCATACACCCACTCAGCATAACCCAGCCTGGAGAGGAAAGGAACACTGAGGGCCCGCCCCACCTGTTTGTATACCTCTATGTTAAAAGGGCAACGAAGCAGAAAATGGTCCATAGTCTCCTCCTCACCTGAACATTCCTCCCGAGGACAACCACGATCCATCCCACTGCGGAATTTCAAATTGCCCCGAACATAGAGCCTCCCATGGAAGCACAACCAGGCCAGATCCCTGATTTTAAGGGGGACTCTAGCCAAATTAATCAATCTTAACCCTTCCCTCAAAATTGGGCCTGGGCAATCCCTTAAGGCCAGTGGGTCATGAAAGACTTCGCTCAAGACTCGGCTCATAAGGACTTTCCTCGGAGCAGATCTGAGATCTTCAGCCGACAGTCGCCACTGCCGCAGCAACTTCAGACACGGAGCGACATAGGCTGGGAGCTGACCACGATGACCCCTGAGATTCTTCACTTGGCCACCTTCTTCCCAAAGTCGCAGAAAAGGCCTAAACCAAGATCTAAACATGCCTGTCCATCCAGGAGGTTCCACTGCAAGCATACTACCAATGTTAAACTTGAGAAATAGCAGTGAAAAGAAAAGAACGGGGTTGACCATACCTAAGCCACCCTCCCTCCTGGATAGATAGGTGACATTCCTCTTGATGGGGTTCAGTCTGTTCCCCCACAGCATCTGGAAGAACACACTATAGATCCTAGCATAGAGAGACACTGGCAAGATGCAGACAGGGCTGACATACAAGAAGATCGGTATCAGGTAAGTCTTAATCAGATCAACCCTTTCCCTCAGAGATAACTTCCATCTCTTCCAGCTGACCACCTTAGTATTGGCAACTTCCAGCCTGCCTTCCCAGTTTTTAAGGCCATAATCGCCAGGTCCGAATTCAATGCCTAATATCTTAATTTTTTCCTGGGGCACTGGAAAGGTGTCCGGGAGATCAAACCCCTCACCTTCCTTTCCCATCCAAAAAACTTCACTCTTTTCCTGATTGATCTTGGAGCCTGATGCTTCAGAGTACCGTGATGTCAGAGAGACCACCTCCTCTGCTTCATCTGTCCCAGTGACAATCACTGACACATCATCCGCATAGGCAACAACCCTCAAAGGCGGCTCACCCGGGATTCCCACTGGTACCCCACACAACATGCTGCTCTCTAGCCTCCTGATGAAGGGGTCGATTGCAAACACATAGAGCAGGGGACTCAGGGGACAACCCTGGCGCACCCCAGAACCAACCTCAAAGGACTGTCCAACCCAACCATTAACAAGAGGGAAGCTTTCTGCCCCCTTATACAAGACTTTTAACCAATCGACAAAACCACCCGGCAGACCGTACTTACTAAAGAGCAACCACAGGTACTCATGGTTGACACGATCGAAAGCCTTTGCCTGATCCAATGCCAGTAAATACTTTCCCCAGCCTGCAGCCCTGCACTGCTCCAAGGCCTCCCGGACAGCTAAAATCGCTGTGAAGGTGCTCCTACCCTGGATCGAACAGTGCTGATGGCGAGAAAGCAAAGACTCTGCTACTGCCGATAGGCGCCAGAAAAGTATCTTCGCCAGCACCTTTCTATCGACATTGAGAAGGCTGATGGGGCGCCAATTCTCAATCATCGAAGGATCTTTACCTTTTGAAAGAAGAATCACAGCTGAGTGTCTCATGGAAGGGGGAAGCACCCCCTCAGCAAGACAACTGTTAAAAATCTCTACCAAATGTGGGGCCAGAATAGACTTAAAGGCTTTGTAAAACTCAGCCGTCAGACCATCCGGTCCAGGTGACTTCTTGATGGCAAGCTGTTCAATTGCCCTCGTCACCTCTTCAACTGTGATCTCTTCTGTCAAATTCATCAAAGGGACATCTCCACCATTTAGACCTGGAGTAGAGTCCAAAAAGCTTTCCATCTTGTCTCGGTCAAGCTCTTTCCTCCCAAGAAGTTCAGCATAAAAAGACCTCACGACCTCCAGGATCCCTGACCTGGACTTTGTCAAGGAACCTGTACTATCCTTAAGGCCAACGACCATCTTAACAGCTATACCCTGTTTGCAGTTCTGGTAAGGGTCAGGCGAGTGGTATTTCCCATAGTCCCGCTCCAGAACCAAAGAGGTATGCCGATCATATTGACACTTCCTGAGGAGGATTTTCACTTCAGAGATTGCCCCAGGATCTCCTCCTCTCGAGACAAGAATATCCAGCTTCCTCCGCAAACGTTGGTAGGTCATGTATCTATTAAACTGTTTTTTATTGGCTAGGCCCCTGAAGAATCCAGCAATCCTCTTTTTGGTCAGCTCCCACCACTCAGCCTTGCTGCTACAAAAGTCCAGGATGGTCACCTGTGCCTGAAAGAATTCCTCAAAGGATTGTCTAACATGTTCTTCCTCAAGGAGAGTCGAATTCAATCTCCAGATGCCTTTGCCCCTCTGAGGGAAGTCTGAAGCATTCAAGACCACAGATAGCATACAGTGATCAGAGAACTCCACTGCCTGCACCACTGGGGGTGAGAAAGCAGAGGCCTCCTTCAAAAAAAACCTATCTATCCTACTCTGACTATTACCTCGATGAAAGGTGAACCCTGTGTCATCCGGAAGGTGCTTAATGTGCACATCCACAAGACCAGCATCCCTAACCATACTATTTAAAAAAACGCTATCATATCCCAGCCTGTCATTGAAGTCCTTCCTGTCCTTGGGCCTAGTCACAGTATTAAAGTCACCTCCAAAAACCACTTGCCGGGATGTAAAAAGAAATGGCTTGATCCTTGTAAAAAGGCATTTCCTGTCCCACTTTGTGTGCGGCCCATAAATATTAATTAGGCGCAGGTCCTGCCCTCCCACAAGGACGTCTAAGACCATACATCTCCCAATCTCCACCTCAATAACCCGCCGGACAGTTACCATGCCGGTTTTAAACAACACCGCCACCCCGCTGTAAGGCTCGGCCGCAAGAGACCAGTAAGATGGACCATACCTCCACTCTCTCTTGGCCATATGAATATCTGCCAAGGAGGTGAGCCTAGTCTCCTGCAAAAATAAAATTTCAGCATCTAATTGGCTGAACAAAAAGAAGGCCATAGAACGAGCTCTTACCGACTTAATACTGGCGACATTTATTGTCACCACTTTTAACGGAGGGGGAACCGCCATTTGGGTTATTGGGTGGATTGCTTCTTAGCTCCCCTCTGCTGCTCATCACCAGAAGCCTCTCTTTTTCTTGAGGCCTCCTCCAACTCCATTTCTGAATCTGAATTTTGTTCAGAGGAAGCTCCAGATGAGGAAATATCCCAAGCGGAAGCCCTAGAACGGTTGGGGACAGACACTGGGGCTTCCTGTCCCTGTTCCGTCCTCACCGCCTGTCTCTTCCGCCTCACAACCCTCCTTCTCTCCTCCAGGTACTGCAGGTCAGACTCCGAGATGTTTTCATCTCTTGTTTTTTTCTTCAAAGTCTTCGCAGAAGACTTCTTTACGGAAGAAGCAGCAGCACCCTTTTTGGCACATGCCACCGCTCCAGGTGGGGGGGGACCTTCCCTTAAGTCAGACCTAGGAGACTCATGGGGCAAGACTGACTTGGGGGGCACAGACTTAGAAGGTTCTGACACAAGAGGAGCGGGTACAGTAGGCTGGGGGGACACAGAGACAGCCACAGAAGGAATACCTACAGACACAGGAGGGTTGGCCACAGAAACTGGGGAGGGATCCTGAACAGGACCTGGGGGGTCAGTCACCGCAGAGGAGGATGGTACACCAGGGGCCTCATCCTCCATCCTGTCCAGCCTCAACAGCTCATCTACTACCTCCTTCTCCATATTGTGCCAGGCCTCCGGACATCGGCTGTAAGGGTGGCCAAGGCGCAAGCACAGGTTGCACCTTATCGCCTGGGTGCAGTCCCTGGCCACATGACCCTGTCCCCGACATACCGAACATATTAAGGCTGAACAGGAGGAGCTAAAGTGCCCCTTTTCTCCACAGCGGTGACACAGCTTTGGCTGACCAGGATAAAAAACAGTCATCCTATCCCTCCCTATGAAAGCCGAGGAGGGCAGGTGACGGACAACATTCCCATCCCTGGCCAACCTGATCGTTACTGACCAACCCCCAGTCCAGATGCCACGTTCATCAAGGATTTTATTTGGCGTTGTCAAAACCTCACCATAATTCCTTAACCAGACCTCCAAGTCCCGAGCAGGAACACTCTCGTTAGTGAGGATGATGGTTATTTTTTTAACCGTTGATCTTTGTGAAACAGCAACTGGTGCCAGATCTTCCCATTCGGGTCTTGACCTGCACCGAGCCTCATATCGTTCCCAGAACAGGTCAAGACCCTCTGGCCTGGTGAAGCTGATTGTGTACTCCCGGCTCCCAGCTACATGTATTAGGGCATAAAGGTCATTCGCCCCAAAGCCCATCTCCAAAATCATATCCACCACCACACGCCGTGCTGGAGAGACTGCACCACCTTCCCATTTAAGAATGACTACATTACGCCTTGGACCCCCAGCAGAAGCCAGAGACCCAAGACCGGAACCAGGGGTGCTCAAAGTGGCAGTCTGTGGTGTAAATCTCTGCCTGGAAGCAGGGTTCCTCATTGGCTGCAGCCCTGGCTTAATAATATTACCAGGTGCAGAGCGTACCACCTGAGCAAAAGAGGGCTTATCAGGGCCAAGACCCCACACTGATGTGACTTTAGCCGGTACATTATTATTATTATCCTTATTATTAACTGCTTGTACTGAGCCAGCAGGATTGTCTATTGCACACATATTGGCAGCACTATTCAGAACACCTGAAATAGAAGAATCGTTAGAAGAATTGTTACAATCACCATTCATTATCACAGTGTCTGCTGTAGTACCACAGGTGGCCTGATGCTGCAGTGTAGAGTCCTGAACAACAGCTGTGACTGGACAAACAGCCTTGGGCTCAGCAAAAGGGGGGTTAATGGGTTGCTCAGGCTCTTGTAGTTCCTTTGCTGCAATGTCATTTTCTAAACGCAGTTTTTCCTGCAAGGAAACATCAGCAGCTGAAATATTGCTGGATACAAAATTACCAGCCTGGGTGTCATTGGGCAAAACATCAGTATTAGCCAAGGTGTTAAATGGCACAAAAATAGTTTTATCAGTCACTTGTGACTTGCTAGGTTTTACCTTATCAGGCACATTATCAGGTATGTTCTCCTCACCAAACACCAGCTGATTCGCCTGTAATGGAGACTCCACTGCCTGGATCACTTTAAGCATGCCTCCTGAGCCCTGAGAAGGTAACGGGCTGCTCACCTCACCTTGGGGGGGCAGGGGGTCAGAACTTGGGGTCCCCTCCTCCACCTCCATCTTTGCCATCCTTGCAAATCTGCGGTCATTGCAGAACTTTTCTTTAAAGGGCCCCTCTTTACCTTCCATCATGGCCACAATGGTTTCCTGGTGTTGAACCCGGACCTTTGCCAACTGGATTTCCGAATCCATAGATCCACGGCTGCGGCTGTGCAAACCTTCACGTTGCTTTCGCAGGCGTTTCAACTCTGCTCTCAGTTTGTAGAGCTGGTCTCTCTCCCTATTCAGGACCTTGATCCCGGCCACCACTCGCTCCCGAATGGACTCGGTATCCTCATCCTCACCAGGGGCAGAGAGATCTCCAGCCATGGCTTGTCCAGGAGCAGGTATGTCATCCATCAGCCCAGGGGATGGTTCAGAGCTTCCAGCAGGAGAGGCCCTGCTGGCCTGCATGGCCTCCCCAGATAGGGGCCAGCAGGGCTGGGAGAGATTTTACCGAACTCCCCTCTCACAGAAATCACCTGGAGCAGACACACAGCCAGAGAACCTTCCTGCAGCCACACCCGAAGCTGAATGATGGGAAACTACTCCTCCCACTGACAGCAATGATGGGGCACTATTCCTCCCACTAATACCAGATGGAGCACTATTCCTCCCACTAATACCAAAGATGGGGCACTATTCCTCCCACTATTACCAATGATAGGGCACTATTCCTCCCGCTATTACCAATGATGGAGCACAATTCCTCCCACTAATACCACAGATGGAGCACTATTCCTCCCACTAATACCAGATGGAGCACTATTCCCTATTCCTCCCACTAATACCAGATGGAGCACTATTCCTCCCACTAATACCAGATGGAGCACTATTCCTCCCACTAATACCAGATGGAGCACTATTCCTCCCACTAATACCAAAGATGGGGCACTATTCCTCCCACTATTACCAATGATAGGGCACTATTCCTCCCGCTATTACCAATGATGGAGCACAATTCCTCCCACTAATACCACAGATGGAGCACTATTCCTCCTACTATTACCAATGATGGAGCACAATTCCTCCCACTAATATCAAAGATGGAGCACTATTCCTCCTACTATTACCAATGATAGGGCACTATTCCTCCCACTATTACCAATGATAGGGCACTATTCCTCCCGCTATTACCAATGATGGAGCACAATTCCTCCCACTAATACCACAGATGGAGCACTATTCCTCCCACTAATACCAAAGATGGAGCACTATTCCTCCCACTATTACCAATGATAGGGCACTATTCCTTCCACTGATACCAAAAATGGAGTACTATTCCTGCCACTATTACCAATGATAGGGCACTATTCCTCCCACTAATATCAAAGATGGAGCACTATTCCTCCCACTAATACCAAAGATGGAGCACTATTCCTCCCACTAATACCAAAGATTGAGCACTATTCCTCCCACTAATACCAAAGTTGGAGCACTATTCCTCCCGCTATTACCAATGATAGGGCACTATTCCTACCACTGATATGAGGCAGTATTCTTCCCTCTAACACCAACAGTGGGGCATAATTCCTGCCACTGATACCCATGATGGAGCACAATTTCTCCCACTAATACCAAAGATGGAGCACTATTCCTCTGACTATTACCAATGATAGGGCACTATTCCTTCCACCGATACCAAAAATGAGACACTATTCCTCCCAATATTACCAATGATGGGGCACAAGACCTCTCACTATTACCAATGATAGAGCACTATTCCTCCCACTATTACCAATAATGGGGCACTGATCCCTCCACTGATACGAAAAATGGGACACTATTCCTTCAACTACTACCAATGTTGGGGGACTATTGACACCAACAATGGAGCACTATTCTTCCCACTAGTACCAACCTCGGGGGATTATTCCTCCCTCTGTGACCAATGATGGTGCACTATTCCTCCCACTGACACCAACGATGGGGCACTATTCCTCACATTAGTACCAACATTGGGGGACTATTCCTCCCACTGACACCAATAATGGGGCAAATTCCTCTTCCTCCTGACCACAGGTACTTTGTAATTTATTTGCTTCCACTGACTACCAAGCCCAGGACATTTTCTACTCCCACTGGTCATAGTCGTGTAAACTTGCCCTTTGTATAGAAACTGATAACAGTCAGAACAGGCAGAGAGCACAAAATGTTATCAGTTAACAAGATTACTATAGGCAAAACTAGTTTTTCATTTTGGATAGAGTAATGGAGGGTTATAATCCCTGTCAGATTTTTTTTCCCCCCATCTGTGTCCCATTGTGGAAATTTCCCTTCACTTCCTGTCCCATAACAAAGGGGGAAGTGAGAGGAAATCCCTAAAAATTAAGGAAATTCCTTGGGGACCCCCAGGTCACCAGGACTAGTGTCCCTATTGGAATATTTCTCCTTTATCACTTTTCTGGGTACAACCCAAAATTTGGGATTTTCTTTTTCTTTCACTTTCAATGATAATGGTAAACAGGACAAATAGAGAGGGTAAATCTCTTTAATGGGGACATAGACAGTAAAAAAAAAAATTCTGTGTTCTAATCCCTTTACAGTCTATCCAAAATGAAAAGAAAATTTTGCCTTTAGTTATACTTTAACAGGCATTCTTTTGTACTTATGAAACAGATACAGTGTATCAAAATATTTTCACCTCTTTATTCATCAGATCAAAGGGGACTAAATAGGAGACGTTCATTGTTAGGGATTCCATCCCTTTTAAGAACCAAGGCAAGATCGAAGCCTGCCCTAACGTTATGCCCAACAAAGAAAATAATTTTGGTGCTTAAAGCTTGATCCTTATTTTTCATGTTTCCTAAATCAGTTAAATCGAAACTCCCGGAATTATTTGTATTTAAGCGGAGTTCCACTGGCATTTTGTGTTTATTAAAAATCAGTAGCTACAAAAAGTGTATCTGCTAACTTTTAATAAATACACACTGACCTGTCCCACGGTTCAGCCATGCAGCCGGCGGGAGCCTCGGTTCTCTCCGTCTTCTCCCCGTGGCACCGGCATCTCTAGTGTGGGCACCCGCCTGTGACAGCTTGCGCATTCACAGCTGGGTGCGCACTGCGCATGCGCGAGTCGCGCTGCTCGTCCTGAGTAGACTGGTAATCTTCTGGGACATGTGATGTGTCCCAGAAGATAGCAGGGAGGGATGGGGAGAGGAGAAGTTCCGCCCAAGCAGCTTAGGGGGCCCAAGCAGAAGTGGGGGTGAGTACCTGTAAAAACTAGGTTCCCGCCCCCCCCCCAAAAAAAATGACATGCCAAATGTGGCATGTCATGGGGTCAGGAGGCCTTAAAGCAGAAGTTCCACTTTTGAGTGGAACTCCGCTTTAAGTAGTTACTTTGGTCCAGCTTGGCGCAATGTAACTATTTTATTTATTACAGGTTCCTATATAGTGCCGCCAATTTACGCACCACTTGACTTACTGTATATTGTTCATTCACATCGGTCCCTGCCCTCAAGGAGATTATAGTCTAAGGTCCCTAACTCACATTCATACATACACATATTAGGGCCAATTTAGACAGCAGCCAATTAACCTCTCAACTTATCTTTGGAGTGTGGAAGGAAACCTACATAGGCACATGGAGAACATGCAAACTCCAGGCAGGTAGTGCTTTTGGGATTCAAACTGATGACCCCAGTGCTGCTAACCACTTAGCCACTGTGCTGCCCAAGTATGCATATATAATGCCTATAGGGCTGCTGGAGTTGCTGACAATCGCTGTGGTAGTCGGCGCTACTACAGTGATAGTCGTGATGATCCAGGTTCTGCTCAAGTTCTATGCGAGTAGTTTCCCCTCTGCACACCAACAACACTGGGTCACTCCCAAGGTGCCATGGCCATTCATAGAACACCTTATATTTTCTTCAATGAATATAATGCATTCTCTGATTGAATGAAGTAGAGAGGAGGGGCAGTAATGTCCCACCTCATCCAATCAGCGAACACATTGTATTACAAATAAAAATACAAGGCGTTCTCTGAATGGCTGTGGTGGTTCCCGATATGGTCAGTGTGCATTAGGTCAACAGTTCAGCACAGTAGCGCCGGCTACTGCAGTGATTGCCAGCTTCCCCAGCAGCCCATCAGGTATGAGATTTGCATTCTTACATTGTGCCAAGCTGGACCAATGTAAGTAATAATACAAACAAATCCAAGATCAGCCATAAAGGGGGAATATATAGCGTTAATAAACAATACGATCAATCTCCAACGGGAAACAAATTAATTGTGCTAGACTCCCGTGAACTTCTATTAAACAAAATGAACCCCAAAAGGCGAATTTATAAAAGAACTGGAAACCAACTGTGTACTTAGGAGACAGCCTTGCTCCAAGCAAATGTAATGTCTCTAATTATTTCCAGTGGGGTTTGCAGCATCTAAGGCAAATTCAGGCCCTTGTTTTAATACTTGCTCAGCTTCTATATTCTGCTTACTTCATTTAAAAATGCCGCTTGAATGATTATTTTCTTCAAGCAGTTACATTGTTAGTATCAGCATGGGATGTTATCAACAGCTTGGGGTGAGCTGATGTGAGAAGTTTACAGGGGTAGGTTAGGCCAAGGGTCACCAAACTTTCTAAACAAAGGCCAGTTTACTTTATGAGGGCCAGATTGTGGCCAGTGTGGCCAAAGAAAATGTCCAAGGTTCAGTGGGAATAAACAATGCCTTAGGTTTGGTGGTCAGTGGGAGTAAATAAATTACAGTACATAGCAACTGTGGTCAGTAGGAAGAATAGTGCCCCATCTTTGATAATAGTGGAAGGAATAGTGCCCTATCACTGGTGTCAGTGGGAGAAGAAGTGCCCCATCAGTAGTGACAGTGGGAGAAACAGTGCCCCATGACTAGGTGCAAGTGGGAGGAATAGTTCCCAAATTAGTGTCAGTGGGAGGAATAGCACCCCATTGTTGGTATCAGTAGGAGGAATAGTGTCCAAATTGGTGGCAGTGGGGAGAATAGCACCCTATCTTAGGTGTCAGTCGGAAGGAATAGTGCTCAAGTGGGTGTCAGTGGGGGGGATAGTGCTCCATGGTTGGTGTCAGTGGGGGGAATTGTCAAGGTCTTACCTTGCCTTCCTGTCTGCAGCCATCTTGGACATGTGCTGACTGTTGTCCTTTATAGACTCTGATTGCGTCATCACTTCCTGCTGCTTCCCGGGCATCGCTTAGTGATGAGATTGCACACCAGATTTATATATCACCTGTTGGCCTGCAGCCCTTTGCTCGTGTGTTTGTGCTTCTAGGTGCATCTCTGCTGGCTATCTACTAGTTTCCATGTTCCTCCATGTATGACCTGGCTTTGGCTGATGACCTTCCTGGGTCTCGATTTCCCTTTTGGCTGACGACCTTCCTGGCTCTCGATTCCCATTGGCTTACCACTTTCATTGACTACAGTTCCGTATATATCCCTATCAGTTCCTCCGATCCCGGATCCGGACTCGCTCACCTCATGGTGGGGTGACCCTGAGGACCGCGACGTGGCGCCAACAAGCAGCGAAGTCACTCTCTACCATCAGGAGCTCTGGTGAATACCAGTTGGCGCTTAGACTCTGTACCTCAGGTTAACCTGCATCTTCTACCAGGGGGACCCCGCTGTATGCCAGGCTCAGCTACGAGAGACGTGACAGGAATAGTGCCCAAATGGGTGTCAGTGGGAAGAATAACACCCTATCTTTGATGTCAGTTGAAGAATAGTGCTCAAGTTGGTGTCACTGCAAGTAATAGTGCTCCATAGTTGGTGTCAGTGGGAGGAAAAGTATCCAAGGTTGTGTCAGTGGGAGGAATATTGCCCTATCAGTGGTGAGAATGAGAGGAATATAGCCACATTGTTGGGTTTCAGTGGCAGGAATAATGCTCAAGTGGGTGTCAAAGAGAGGAATAGTGCCCCATTTTTGATGTTAGTGGGAGGAATATTTTACCCTAGTTGGTGTCAGAAGACTAGTGCTCCATTGTTGGTGCCAGTTGGAGAAATAGTGCCCCATTATTGGTATCAGTGGGAGGTATTCTGCTTCATTATTGGTGTCAGTGGGAGGTATGACAGTCACAACTGGGACAGGGGGAACTGCAGCGTAGCCTTTTGCCTACTGACTATGGGTCATGGCTTTTAAGGGGGCTCTACTCTTTGGGAGGTGTTTGCCTTGGGGAGCTTTGGAGTGGTTTTGTTTCTGATTCGGGTCCACGCCTCCCCGAAACACATAGACTCTGAGAACCTAGGACCTGGATACAGATTTGGGGCCTCTGAGCCCAAACCAGCATTCACTGCTTCAACCCCCCTCCTAGACGCAGAGACTCTAAGCAGAAGATTATAATCAGCTTAAAACAACCTAATGGTGAGGTCTCCTGGTGCTATGTGTAATCTGTTTATTAAAGTGTCTTTCTCTCATTGTATAATTCCCCATTGTGTGTCTCCTAGGTGTGCACTCCCATTGATAATTGAGTCACATATTGTTTCTGTCTGTCTGCTAATGCTCTTGGAGATGTGATTAGCATTGTGTTCACTTTCCCTTGTTACCGAACCACTGTGGGATGTTTATGTGTTTATGTTTAGGTTAATTAATTTACTGTATAATTAGATCAATTATAGCTGTTAATTGGATTGCTGTTTGAAGTTTGCATTGTTCATGTGATGACTGCCCGATTTTTGAAGTGTATAAAAACTTGTATTTCTGTTCAATAAACAGTCATTCCTTTAGGTAACCTTAACATCTTGTCTGTGTATGATGCTTGGGGTATAGATATATATTGCCCCAGGGGCCCACTGAGTTAGGTTATGCTCCCTAGAGGGGTCTGCTACAAGTGTTGTGGACACACATTGAGATCATAAAATAGACTAGGCTGTCTATGGATAGGCAGACATTTTCCTGAAAACTATGGACACATAGACATCCCCTCTGTAGCATCAGCACTCATCCCTGTATATGTTTTGTGTAAGCAGTGCTTACTCAGTTATTATCTTCTATAAAACCCAACTAAACTTTCAGTTAAAATCAGCTAAATACATTCCAGGGGCATAAGACATAAGGTGATGGAAGCAGTGGTCTCTCTGCAGTGGAACTACCGGGGGGGGGGGGGGTGACTGTTCTGGCTGTACTACTGTAAGGGGCCTGTCCATTCATTTTGCTGTGCAGGGGGTGGGTGCGACCAGCCGCTGAGGGGAGGCTTAGCTGAGCACTATTGAGGGGGAATTGATTGACTAACAAAGTAAGTGACAAATTGTTAGTGCAAATGATCCCGACCTCCACCACCACCACCACAGATCTCATCCCTATTCCTCCCATCACCTCTACAACAGATAGGAATATAAATGAGATCTGTGAGGGTGGTGGGGGATGGGATCAGTAAGAGGCAGATGTGGTGGTGGAGGATGGCACCACCACTGCCACTGATCCCACCCCCCCTCACCACCACCGATGCCACTAATCCTACCCCCTTCACCATCACCGCTGCCACTAATCCCACCCACCCCCCCCCCCCACCACCACCGCTGCTCCTTATCCCACTTCCTTCACTACCACCACTGTTGCCACTAATCCCACCCCCTCACCACCACCACCGCTGCCACTGATCCCACCCCCCTCACCACCACAGCTGCCACTAATCCCTCCCCCCTCACCACCATCGCTCCCACTGATCCCACCCCCTCACCACCACAGCTGCCACTAATCCCTCCCCCCTCACCACCACTGCTGCCACTAATCCCACCCCCCTCACCACCCCCACTGCCACTAATCCCATCCCCCTCACCACCACCACTGCCACTAATCCCACCACCACTGCCACTGAACCCACCCCCCCTTGCCACCACCGCTGCCACTGATCCCACCCCCTTCACCACCACTGCTGCCACTGATCCCATCCCCTTAACCACCACTGCCACTCATCCCATCCCCTTCACTACCACCACTGCCACTCATCCCATCCCCCCACAGCTGCCACTCATCCCATTCCCTTCACTACCACCACTGCCACTCATCCCATCCCACCACAGCTGCCACTCATCCCATCCCCCTACCACAGCTGCCCCTGATCCAATCCCCCACCAACACCGCTGCCACTAATTCCCATCCCACCACCACCACTGCCACTAATCCCATCCGATTACCACCACCACTCCCACTGATCCCATTCCACCACCCACGCTGCCACTGATCCAATCCCACCACTGCCACTCATCCCATCCCATCACGGCTGCCACTGATCCCATCCCCGGGACCACCGCTGCTACTCATCCCATCTCCCCCACCACCGCTGCCACTCATCCTATCTTATCCCCCCCCCCACTATTGCCACCACTCATCCCACCACCGCTGCCTCAGATCCCATCCCGCCACTACCCCTGCCACTGATCATTTTCCACCACTATTGCCACTCATCCCATTCTATCCCCCCACCAATACCACGCATCCCATTCCCCTACCACTACCACCACCACTGTCGCTCATCCCATACCATCTATCCCACAACTGCCGCTGCCACTGATCCCATTGTCCCCCACCGCTGCCACTCATCCCATCCCATCACCACTGCCACTGATTCCATTCCCCCTCACTGCTGCGACTCATCCCATTCCATCCCCCCTATCACTACTACCACCACTGTGACTCATTCCAACCCTACGCTCCAGGGGGCCAATGCCTTGCCCCTGTACATCTGGATAGGAGGGGCGGCACATAGAGGAACCAATCTCCTCTCTGCTGCAGGAAGAAAATGGAGGGGATCAGTTCCTCTATATGCCGCCCCCGCCGCCTCTTCTATCCAGGTGTACAGGCGTGACGCATGGGCCTGGGTCACCGCAGGGGCCAGGGGGGCCCTTCATGGTTTGTTGCACTGGGGGCCCTGAAGATTCTAGTTATGCCTCTGGCGTATCCCATTGCGTCGTCTGATGCATGGCGGGATCCAGCTTGCTATTGTCACTCTTCTTCTGTTTTTTAAAGTCTGCATTAGAATATAATCATTTCTGTGACATTCAGCTCGTATTACCAAGCAACAGAAAATTTCATGCTATTTTCTTTTTTGTGCTATTATAGTCTCTCCTTCAGCTTGTTTGTCTCCTTGTAGCTCTGCTCTACCAAGTGTTGAGAAAAATGGTTTAATGATATTAAATAGGAGAGTTTAGTTTTGTATTTTGGTGGAGGTATCTGCTGAATGCGTGATTGGTTTTCTAGATACACAGGCTTTAGAAATCTCACTCTGCAATCTACTTTTAAAGCAATATTAAACTTAAAATTAGACAGTATGTTTTTTTTTTTTTTTTATGACAGAAGAGACTCTAATCGTCTCTTTTGTCATAAATGCTTCCCCCTGCCTACACTGAGCTGCACATGCTCTTTTACCATGCATCCTCTTTTGCCATGCTCTATATCAGGGGTCCCCAACCTCTGGGCCACGGACCGGTGCCAGTCCTTGGCCTGCTGGGAGCTGGGCTGCACTGCAGGGGTTGGCAGCAGGCAGAACAAGCAGCACAACCTGCATTTCCACCCGCTGACCACCAGAGGGTGTCCACTTCCTTTCTCCTAGCACCACTATTCCCATTCCTCTCTGTGGTCATGAAGAAGGAGAAGGAGAGGGATAAGAGCTGGGCTGGGGACAGGATCTCATAGCACTGGTGAGACCCAGGCTGCACCAATCCCCACCACCCCCCCAGAGGTGTCAGGCTGCAACTACCTACCCCCCCCCCCCAGAGGTGACAGGCTGCAACACCCCCCCACCCCCTCAGGCACGGTAATGGGCTGCAACCACCGCCCCCCCCAGGTGGTAAGCTACATACCCCCCCCAGGTGACAGGCTGCAAACCCCCCCACCCAGGTGACAAGCTGCACCTTTTCTTTACCTTTTATCTGCTCTACTGACACGATCCACTGCTCTACTGACACCAATCTCTGCCCTACTGACAATATCCACTGCTCCACTGACACCAATCTCTGCCCTACTGACAATATCCACTGCTCCACTGACACCAATCTCTGTCCTGCTGACACCGTCCACTGCTCTACTGACACCAAACGCTGCTCTACTAACACAGGGCACTGCCCTACTGACACCGTCCACTGCCCTACTGACACCATCCACTGCTCTACTGACACCATCCACTGCCCTACTGACACCGTCCACTGCACTACTGACACCATCCACTGCACTACTGACACCGTCCCCTGCTCTACTGACACTGACCACTGCCCTACTGACACCATCCACTGCCCTACGGACACCATCCACTGCTCTACTGACACCATCCACTGCCCTACTGACACCAATCTCTGCTCTACTGACACTGACCACTGCTCTACTGACACCGTCCACTTCCCTACGGACACCATCCGCTGCTATACTGACACCGTCCACTGCCCTACTGACACCGTCCACTGCTCTACTGACACCAATCTCTGCTCTGCTGACACCATCCACTGCCCTACTGACACCAATCGCTGCTCTACTAACACAGGGCACTGCCCTACTGACACCAATCTCTGCTCTACTGACACCGTCCACTGCTCTACTGATACCAATCTCTGCCCTACTGACACCGTCCACTGCCCTACTGACACCATCCACTGCCCTACTGACACCGTCCACTGCACTACTGACACCGTCCACTGCTCTACTGACACCAATCTCTGCTCTACTGACACCATCCCCTGCTCCACTGACACCAATCTCTGCTCTACTGATATACACGCATGTGTGTGTGTCCTGGGGTGCACAATAGGCTGCGCACACCAATGGTTCTGTCCATGTCACCACAGCAGAAGAGATATGAACAGAGCCGTAAATGTTCCCTTTTAGGTTTATTTGACAAGAGCTTTTACCTTGAAAAATGGAAAATTCTTCTTAGACATCCTGAAAAAGCTTCTACAGACCGCTTAGGATAAAAATATGTCACAGGCTATTTTAATTAATGTGAATTTGTGTTATACAAGAGAATTGAAGCAAATGACTGGAAAATGGTTATTGTACCATTTGGCAGGCTAAAGGAAAAAAAAGTGCGGAGCAGCTGTTACCGTCAGCGAGGAAAATGCATGTGTCACTGCAACGGCGTATACATAACTGTGTGTGCTGTTATGTGGCTGGGGAGACGCATGATCGGGGTGTCGGCGCACAATATGCAAACAGCACATTTTTATGTAAAGAAACACAGGGAATATTTATTTTATCTTAATTCTTTATACACCAACAAATTCATCTACTTCTATCAGTCCCTGCTCTGAAGGAACTTACAAATTAAAGAGCTCATTTACACTTGCAGATATCATTGCTGCCCCTCTGAAAAGCAGGCCACGGTGGATCATTTTTCAGAGCACAATTGCCGGGTGGCTGGGAGTCTGACTGTTTTAACCCCTAAAAGCCTGCAACGCCATGTCGAACCACGTGCATTGTACACAGGCCAGTCAGGTTCCTCCACCCCAAACTCACTCATCCATGTCTTTATGGACCTTGCTTTGTGCATTGGTTCAAATAATTTGGTGGAGGGGGGGGAATATGCTGTGGGGTTGTTTTTCAGGGGTTGGGCTTGGCCCCTTAGTTCCAGTGAAGGGAACTCTTAAGGCGTCAGCATATCAAGGCACTTTGGACAATTTCATGCTCCCAACTTTGTGGGAACAGTTTTGGGATGGATCCTTCCTGTTCCAACATGACTGCGCACCAGTGCACAAAGCAAGGTCCATAAAGACATGGATGAGCGAGTTTGGGGTGGAGGAACTTGACTGGCCTGCACAGAGTCCTGACCTCAACCTGATAGAACACATTTAAGATGAATTAAAGCGGAGACTGCAAGCCAGGCTTTCTAGTCAAACATCAGTGCCTGACCCCACAAATGTGCTTCTGGAAAAATGGTCAAACATTCCCATAGACACACTCCTAAACCTTGTGGACAGCCTTCCTAGAAGAGTTGAAGCTGTTAATGGTGCAAAGGTTGGGCCAATTGAACCCTCCGGACTAAGACTGGGATGCCATTAAAGTTCATGTGCGTGTAAAGGCAGGCGTCCCATAGTTTTTGCAACATAGTGTATATGTATATATATATATATCTATATATATATATGTGTATATATATACATATGTGTGTATATATATATATATAAATATATATATATATATATATATACACACACACACACACTATATTATACCTGGTCTCAGTAGTTGGCAGCAGAGAGAACAGAACCTCTTTGCCAGATCCTTCACTGCTCTGTGCAGCTGCAGAAAGGCTGGTCCTTGACCCCCCCCCCCCCATTCAGCAGTCCGCAGCAGAGAGGAGGACAGAACTTCTCCTACAGATCCTGCACCTCTTTGTGTAGCTCCAACACCACCTTGCCTCCACCACCCCTGGTCTCAGCACTCAGCAGACTCTGAAAGCAGACTCCAGCCCTCCTCTGGTCTTCCTCCGGACCCTGCAATTTTTTCTTCCCAGATCCACCGCCATCTTTTTTCTGGCAGCAACACAAGGTAAAGGGGTGGATTGTGATGTAAGGAAGGGTGGATGACTCTTGACTTCTGATGGTGGGGGGACTCTTGACATCTCATGTCAGGGTATAAGGGGGTGTGGGGTGCTCTGGACATCTAATCTTACAGATACAACCGGCCCTTTGAGGGAAACCAGGATTTCTCCAGGGCCTCTCCCATCCTCTGGAACGCTCTACCTCAACCTGTACGGCTATCTCCTACTCTAGCTGCTTTCAGGCGATCTCTGAAAACTCATTTCTTCAGGGAAGCCTATCACACCGCCAACTAATCTGCCATCAGCTCATTCCCTACTCTTACCTCTTGTAACACCTGCCCCACCCCATTAGATTGTAAGCTCTTCTGAGCAGGGCCCTCTAAATCCTCTTGTATTTTATTGTATTGTATATGTACTGTCTCCCTCTAATATTGTAAAGCGCTGCGTAAATTGCTGGCGCTATAGAAATCCTTATTAATAATAATAAACCATAATGCTGATGGGGCCGCAATGAAATTGAGCTTTTCACCCTTGCTTTAAAGGCAGGTGACTATGGATCATCCATGTAGAGCAGATCCCATCCTGCATTCGAATGTTGGCTTCTTGTTTGGGGAGCTGTTGCACGCTCTGCTCCATTCAATAGTGATCTGATGGTTGGTTTCCTGTGCCATTTTTTCACCAGTTCTCTATTGCCTCTTTTCCACTGAGCGGTACGGTTCAGTTTAGTTCGGTACGGTATGCAATTTTTTCTGTTTCCATTGTCAAAAGTGGTAAATGGTACCCTAATTCGAACCGTACTGTACCACTTTTTTGGGACTCTTTCGTTGGGGTACCAAGCACATTAGCACCGTATACCAACAGGGTGGAGCTACACTGTTGAGGTACTGTTGAGCTGAGGTACTGTTGGCGGTGGAAATGCAAGCCTGATCAAGGTGTACCATTCCGAACCGTACTGAACCGAACCAAACCGAACCGTGCCGCTCAGTGGAAACGAGGCATTAGATATCAGACTCATCTCAAACCATGAGACTCAATCAAGCTCTATTAAGTAACAAGCAAGTTATAAAAAGGCACAAATTGTCTCCCTGCATAATTAATAATTACCAGATTATTTCTGATGCAAAAAAAAAAAACTGCAGCAATTTTGTGGATAACTGACAAAAATATTATCACCTAAAAATGGGAGAACTTTTTTTTTCCCCCCTAACTGACAGTCTATATGAATCTGAATCTCTCACTATAAGTAATATATAATCTGACATCTTGCTTTCAGACAGAGGAAGTGAGGAATGCAATTTTTGATGTCCACTAATGTCATTATTTATATGCATGGTATCCTAACAATCTCCGTCTGGATACTGATTAGCATAACATAATCAACAGGCCCGGTTCCCCGGCGCCATCCTATTAATATGGCCAGTGACTTCTAATTCAGTCATTTACGAAGCGATCATTTTTTGCATCTTTTATGCCCAACGCTGTGTCAGTTACTGACATGTCTTGTGAGAATAAGAGAGAAAATAACCTTTGTGTTAACTGTTTCCAGCACAGCATAACCAAGCTATGATGTTGGCCATATAGCGCGTAATAAGGTGTTCAGTAGCAGAATGAGACACAAGAGACACTTTGCAGCAGAGTTAAGGTAAAGTTTACTGAAGCTTATGATTCAGAACAAAGACTTGGTGCAAAAACCTCGGCTGTTACAATATAGCAAAATGGATCAATTTGGCACTGTTGTGTTCAGTTGAGGACCATAAGGATTTAGTGCTGATAAGTCTGGATTTACAATTAATAGAAAAAAGTATTGGGACGCCTGCCTTTACACGCACATGAACTTTAATGGCATCCCAGTCTTAGTCCGTAAGGTTTAATATTGAGTTGGCCCACCCTTTGCAGCTATAACAGCTTCAAATCTTCTGGGAAGGCTGTCCACAAGGTTTAGGAGTGTCTATGGGGATGTTTGACCATTCTTCCAGAAGCACATTAGTGTGGTCAGGCACTAATGTTGGACAAGAAGACCTGGCTCACAGTCTCCACTCTAATTCATCCCGAAGGTCTTTTATGGGGTTGAAATCAGGCCAGCCAAGTTCCTACACCCCAAACTCGCTCATCCTTGTCTTTATGGACTTTGTGCATGGAACAGGAAGGGGGCCGGGGGCCACCCCCAAACTGTTCCTACAAAGTTGGAAGCATGAAATTGTCCAATATGTCTTGGTATGCTGACCCCTAAGAATGCACTTCACTGGAACTAAGGGGCCAAGCCCAACCCCTGAAAAACAACCCCACACCATAATCCCCCCTCCACTAAATGATTTAGAGGGGTGGCCCAATACTTTTGGCAATATAGTGTAGATGTGAGAGTTTGGTGTGGAGGAACTTGACTGGCCTGCACAGAGTCCTGACCTCAACCAGATAGAACACATTTGGGATGAATTAGAGTGGAGACTGTGAGCCAGGCCTTCTTGTCCAACATCAGTGTCTGACCTCACAAATGTGCTTCTGAAAGAATGGTCAAACATTCCCATAGACACTCCTAAACCTTGTGGACAGCCTTCTCAGAAGAGTTGAAGCTGGTATAGCTGCAAAGGGTGGGCCAAGCCAATATTAAACCCTACGGATTAAGACTGGAATGCCATTAAGTTCATGTGTGTGTAAAGGCAGGCGTCCCAATACCTTTGGCAATATAGTGTATCTTCTGTGATGTATCTATGGAGAAGCATTGTCACTCTAAGATAAGAAGTCAGGTAGAACTTCACAACACCTCCCCTGTTCCTTTTCTCAAAAAACACCCTGGCAAGCTACCCCCATGTTGGACATGTAGCACTATCCCTGCAGGGCTTGCAGATGACTGGGTTCCCCACTCCTGCACAGTCAAGCAACAAGCATTTTCCGCACTTTCTCCAGACACAAGGAACAGTCTTTGAGCCTGTTTTTTTGGTGTTGTTTTATTAAGGATAATAACTTAGATGGGGAATAGGAATTATGGGATGCCCAGCATGACTGTAATAAAAACAGGGACAACTTCCTCCCTATGTACACGATCCAGAACTGTCTTCCTCCTGAACACTGACAGTCTTTGATAATAAAAGATGCCATAAACCCTTAAGGACTAGGAACTCTCAGTCCCTTGGAAAGTAGCACAATATGTTGTAGGGTGCATACTGGAATATCTCCAACTCCACTGTAGACACTGACCCTAGCTTTATTGTCTGCAGGAACTACCAGCACACCTGGCTGCTTCTTCACCAGCCCACACGGCTGCTCCGAAGATCTTCCAGGGCAAGGGAAAGGAAGGATTAGGCACAATGCTGTCTTCCAGAAAGGCTTGCTACATGTTGCAGTCTCTCCCCTTATGTATCCCTAGCTGTGCCGATGTACTCACACTGTCCTCCTTTCTCCCTGCTGCTTCTAAGGCAAGATTCATTTCAAACCGCACTGCTGTCAGGATCCTCCCAAGCCAGCTCAAGGCAGAGTCCCCCCAGACCAGGAACTCCCCTCCAAGGCCACCGTCAATCTCCTCAGCACTCCATCTTCCACCCTACATCTCTCTTGGCATGACTCATCCATATTTAAGGGCAGGCTTAGCCACCCTGCCAGGCCCATTGCCTGCGCATTGGCCAAGCTCCCCTAAGTATGCAGATCAACCCTCCTGGCCTCCGCCCTCTAGCTTCTTGAAATTTCTTCAACCTTCCAGAACCAAGGGGAAACACCAGAGACCCGCCTGTATGAGTCATCCAGCCTGACCTGCAGTAAACCCATGACCCAGTTAAGACTCACAAGTTAACTATGAGCCAAAACATACATTTGCCTACACTCACACTAGTAGCACACTAGAGGGTGCTACAGACGGCATGTGACCTGATATGGTTCAGTAGGAGGGGGAAGGGGGGGGGGGGGACACGCTCAGTCCCCCCTTTCCTGGCCTGCCAGGCTGCATGCTTGGATGAAGGTATGATATGTATTTTTGCACAGAACTTCACAATTTATTTCTTCTTGGTATTTGCAAGGGATTTAGAAAAAAATGTGAGAGGAGAGAAGAGGGAGTATTTATTTTTATTTTTATTTTTTATTTAACCACTTAAGCCCCGGAGGATTTTCCTGCTAAAAGACCAGGGGGTATTTTGCGATTCGGCACTGCGTGAATTTAACGGACAATTGCGCGGTCGTGCGACGCTGTACCTAAACGAATTTGACGTCCTTTTTTTCCCACAAACAGAGCTTTCTTTTGGTGGTATTTGATCACCTGTGCGATTTTTTGATCACGCGCTATAAACAAAAAAAGAGCGACAATTTTGCAAAAATAGCAATATTTTTCACATTTTTTTATATGAAATTCCCCAAAAAAAAAATGTAAAAATCAAAATTTTTTAACATTTTTGGCCAATTTGTTTTATGCTACCTATGTTTGGTAAAAAAAATCGCAAAAAGCGTATTTTGATTGGTTTGCGCAAAAGTTATCGCGTTTACTAACAAAGGGAAAGATTTTTGTCATTTTTGTTGTTTTTTTTTTTAACGCGTAATGGCGGCGATCTGCGATTTTTTTTGAGGTACTGCGACATTGCGGCGGACAGATCGGACCCTTGACTGACATTTTTGACACTTTTGGGGTTACCAGTGACATTTCTACAGTAATCAGTGCTATACATATGCACTGTTACTGTAAAAATACACTGGCAGTGAAGGGGTTAACTTTATTTGGGAGGGAGGGGCTGTGTGTGTCCCTAGGGGCGTGATTCTTACTGTGATTGGCTGTGGCTCTAGCTGTAAGGACACTGATCAACGGATCTACATACTAGATCCGAGTAATCAGTGTCTTTACAGCGATGAGAATGACAGGCAGCTTGTTTACACAAGCTGCCTGACATTCTCCCTCTTCCCCCGACGATCGCCGAGTGGCCGGCGGACATCGGGTCCGCTGGTCACACGCGCGGGGGGGTGCGTGACCGCGCGGGAGCGGGAGCGCGCCTCCGCGGGCGCGCACTCGCTCCCCAGACCCTCCCAGGCTAGTGACGTTAATTAACGTCACTCTGCCTGGCAGGGGCTGACCGCCGCAGTAAATCTACTTGCGGCGGTCGGCAAGCAGTTAAATTAAGCTTTTTCTGCTTTATTTGTACCTGGTTATACTGCAAAGAACACACTTATTTTCCCTGGGTGGCTATTTCACATCTCTACTGTATCTATGGAGAAAGCTATGGTTGTCACCCTAGGCTGCTCTCCTGACATAGACTACAAAGATGGCCATATCTCTTTATTTCCATTACATGGGGGCTGGGAATTTGGTAGTTTACACAAGATAGCTAGGAAATAAAACGTGCTTTACTCCAAATCGCACTGCAATACTGACGAAACACACCACACCTGTTTGGGTGCCATTCATTTTCGATTTCACCTAAACGAGGTGTGGTAAACAGCAATGCCTGAAGCTTGTCCCCAAATTGTAATATTTTTCCATTTCATATGTATTATCTAGTGCATTTCTTATATATCACACTAGAATAAAAATGAATGGATCCAAATCAATTTGGATCATTCGGTATGTTATAAAGTTATTTTGGATGCTTTAAACATTAACAAAAGGCCCAAACTATCGCACCATGTCTTCTGAATGAATGCAAAATAATTTGTTGTTTTCGTTATATAATTTATTTCCAATTTGTTGAAGTTCGTTACTATTGTGATTCGAAGATTCGGACGAATCAAAATCTCTAATGTCTAATGATTATACTTGGTGGAGAATTCATCACAATATGAAACCCTCTAGACAATGCAGGCAAACATTCTTCCATACCATATAAGACTCTATAAAAAATGACCAGACCTTTACTCGTGTGACACCTGGAGTGCACTCAACCCATATGGTGGAGATTATACCCTAGTACTCACACATACAATCCAAATACTCCAGAATAGATAATATCTTTACAGCTCAGAGAAACCTGCTGAAAATAAATCAGCTACTATTGGTAATAATGTCAGATCATGATCCAATCACAGCTACATTAGACTTGTCCTCTTCTAATTTCGAGCAGTGGAATTGGAGAATTAGTCCATCAATCTTGGTAGACAGCTTTATGGTGCAAGGCATTTCAGAACTCCTTAGTGAATACTTCCATTTTAACGCTAATGGCAACACCTTCCCAACCATGGCGTGGTAGGCACATCAGTGGGGGCAGCTCATCTCCGTCATCTCCATAGCCACAACATTTGAGAATGCTAGATGGTTATGCTTATACTCAGGGCTTTTCTTCCTCAGAGAATAGGTGCAGGAACTCCCCCGTCCTAAGTCACTTTGTGTCTCTGCCCCCTACCCACCTCCAAGCACTGACCCTTTTCTCCACTCCCTACCAAGCTCCCAGTACAGCCCATTTTGGAGAACATAGGGCCAAGTATAATTTTGTAGGGTAATGCATGGAATTTGGTAATGATAACAAGAAAAGCAATAAAATAGATCCCCCGCAGCCAGCAGCAATAGACCCCTCTCCAGCAACAATGAACCCCAAGCAGCAACAACAGATCTCCTAGCAGCAAGCATCAATGGATTCTCCAGCAGCCAGCAACAGTAGACCCCTCCCTAAACAGTAGATCCCTTCCAGCAACAATCAACCCCCAGTATCAAAAGATCCTCCACCAGCAACAATAGATTTGCATGCAAAAATAGATCCCCTCCAGCAGCAATAGATCCCCCAGCAGCCAGCATCAGTAGACCCTCCAGCAACCCTTGCCATGGCATACATTCAGTGCTCGAGGTGATGGAGGGGCCGGAACTGCGTTGCCCCGCGTTCCTGCTGAAAAAAATCCCTGCATATACTACCTCCATGAACATATCAATACATTGGAATTACAACATAAGGAAAATGTAGCTATTAAAACTCTGAAAGAACTAAAATAAATCAGACTATTAACAGACATAAACCATAAAATGCAGAGGGCATTCAAACTAAAGAGAGCCATATACTATGACGAAGGGAATATGTGTGACAGAATATTGGCCAAAGCTGGTAAAACCAGATGACATTAGACATTCATTGGAAACACATTCAAAATATCAAAAATGCACAAGGGAAACTAGTTTACTCTCCCTGGATAAAGTTGGAAGCTTTCAAGTATCAAGGAGTAACACTGATAATAATAAATGCTAAAATTGCATAAAATCGTTCAACAAGAAAATCAAACATGCCAAATTTAGAAGCTCTCATAGCTAAATCACTTGAAAACCCAATCCCTACAGAAGAATTCCGTACCGCTCTGTCATAAAAATGTTTATCGTGGAAGAGTCCAGGCCTAGATTCCCTTTTCTCACAGAACTACAAAAGTTTTTGCTACCCTCCCTATTTAACAAGAGCATTGGGTCCCACCAGGGCCGCTGATAGGGGGGGACAACCAGCCCTCTTGTAGGGGGCCCAAGCACACAGGGGGCCCACACATAGAGGGGGATTAGTGATGGACAACAAATACAGAAATCTTCCTCCAGCACCTGAGTCTGATCTCTGTCCCTCTCCCTGCTATCAGCTTTTATCTGCTGAGAAAGAGACAGTCGTCTCTCACTAATCCCCCTCCCTGTGTGGGCCCCCCTCCCAGCACTGGCTCTAATGTTATCTCTGCTCAGGAGTTTATTTGTAACTTTGCTTCTCTCCCTCTGTCTCTCTGATCACTGAGCTCCAACTGCCTAGCCTGTATATTTTTCTCATCTCATCTTCATTTTTATTTAACATTGTTTTTTTTTTTTCTAGATTTAGCAGGAATTATGTTAGTTATGTTATATTTGTGTCTGCTAATAGTGATTTTGTTGTAATTTTAGCTAAATATATCTTTAATATTTTCTTGGGGGGGCCCTGCCAGGTAGTCTGTACTGGGCCCCGCGATTTCTAACAGCAGCCCTGGGTCCCACCATTAACTTACCTTTACAAGTACTAGGAGCACAAAATACATCAATTTCAAAGCATGGGAAGGAAGGATCCACAACTGTTTCAAGTCGTCTTCTCCCATTGATACTTACCTTGATCCAGAAAAACCCAGGGGGCTTTGTCCCCAGCTGTGAAGGCCATCAGTACAGTTGCCTAGGCAAAGGCCAAGAAAATTGTAATTCTTCTGCTGTCAACTGACACAGAAAGGACGTTTCGAAAGGATTGCCTGTAATATTTAAGGTACTTAAGCTTATAGGTTTACAAGGACAAATGCTCAGTTGGAATATTCTTGTCCCACAGCGAAGGTGAGAACCAATGACCTCTGGTAAATTGTATTCCAGATTTCCAATGGGAGGCTTCAAGGATGTCCCCTATCACCGACCATCTTTATTGTATTTTTAGAACCATTTATTCGACTTGTGCAAGTGGATAACAATATCCAGGGTGTTACATGAAAAAATCCAAGAGCAAAAAATTGCTGCTTTTGCAGAAGATATGCTTTTCTTACTAACTAAACTTAATCATTTCTTATGTAAATGATTATATCACTTTGCAGAATACTGTACTCTAAATTAATAATCAGTTACTAGACTTGTGGAAAAAGCAGACATTACCCATCTCCCTCAGCTATACCTAGCTAATGCATTCAAATCCTTCCAACAACTACAGATTGAGTGCTCTCCTCAACTGTCTATGTTTTTAGATACCTACAACTCTGCTGTGCCAATTTATAGTCAACAAAAACATGCTCTAACTCTACATATAATGGAAATAATGTTACTCATAGCCACTCATATTTGTGTCATTTATAAAATGGCGTATATACTGCTCTACTTGTCAGGTCACATAATGAATTGTTAGAATTAAGCAAAGAAGAATTGGTACAGGACCTAGGTCGGGCAGTGGCTGAAGCACGGAGCAAAAGTAACTTGGATGTTAACCACTTCCATACAGAGCAGTTAGACACCCTTCCTGCCCAGACCAATTTTCAGCTTTCAGCACTCTCACACTTTGAATGACAATTGCTCAGTCATGCTACACTGTAACCAAACAAAATTTTTATCATTTTTTTCACACAAATAGAGCTTTCTTTTGGTGGTATTTGATCACAACTGGGTTTTTTTTTTTTTTTTTCGTGATATATGCAAAAAAAGAGCAAAAATTTTGAAAAAAAAACTTTTTTTAGTTTCAATTATAAAATTTTGCAAAAAATGAATTTTTCTTCATACATTTGGGCCAAAATGTATACTGCTACATGTCTCTGGTAAAATTAACCCAAATTAGTGTATATTATTTAGTCTGTGTGAAAGTTATTGAGTCTAGAAGCTATGGTACCAATTACTGAAAATTGATCACACCAGATGTACTGACGGCCTATCTCCTTTCTTGAGGCCCTGAAATGTCAGGACAGTACAAATACCCCACAAATGACCCCTTTTTGTAAAGTAGACAGTCCAAGGTATTTAGTAAGAGGCATGGTGGGTTTTTTGAAGTTGTAATTTTTTCCCAC
The DNA here is from genome assembly GCF_965119305.1 of Pelophylax lessonae. Taxonomy (NCBI): domain Eukaryota; kingdom Metazoa; phylum Chordata; class Amphibia; order Anura; family Ranidae; genus Pelophylax; species Pelophylax lessonae. Next base: position 37,703,205 of record NC_138772.1, read on the forward strand.
AATTCTTGGGAAAATGAAGAAAAAATGTTTTTTTTCTTTTTTTTTCCCACAAAGTTGTCAATTTATAAGCTATTTCTAACACATAGCATGTACACAGCAAAAATGACACCCAAAAATACATTCTGCTACTCCTTCCGAGTATGGTGATACCACATGTGTGAGACTTTTACACAGCCTGGCCACAAAAAGAGACTCCACGTCCAAGAAGCACCTTCAGGCGTTCTAGGAGCATAAATATACCTAAAACTTTCTTACTACCTATGACACTTTTCAAGGCCCTAGAGCACCAATACAATGGAAAAGTCCACAAAATGACCCCATTTTGGAAAGCAAACACTCCAACGTATATTCTATGAGGCATTATGGGTCGTTTGAACATATCATTTTTTTCCACAGGTTTTTGGAAAATGTGGGAAAAAAATGAAAACTTTTTTTTTTTACACAAAGTTGTCAATTTATAGGATATTCCTAAGACTTTGCATGTACACAGCAAAAATGACACCCCAAAATACATTCTGCCACTCCTCCTGAGTATGGCAATACCACATGTGTGAGACTTTTTCACAGCCTAGCCATATAGAGGGGCCCAACATCCAAGGCGCACCATCATGCATCCTAGCCACTTGCCTAGGCCTATTTTTGACATTTGGTGTTTACAAGCTAAAATCTGTTGTTTTGCTAGAAAACTGCTTAGAACCCCCAAACATTATATATTTTTTTTAGCAGAGACCCTAGAGAATAAAATGGAGATTATTGCAATATTTTTTATCACACCGTATTTGCGCAGCGGTCTTCCAAACACAATTTTTTTGGAAAAAATTCACTTTTTCTAATTAAAAAATAAGAAACCAGTAAAATTAGCCCAATTTTTTTCCACAATGTGAAAGATAATGTTACGCCGAGTAAATAGATACCCAACATGTCCTGTTTCAAAATTGCGCACGCTCACGGAATGGCGACAAACTTTGGTACTTAAAAATCCCCATAGGCGACAATTTAAAAATTTCTACAGGTTGCCATCTTTGAGTTACAGAGGGGCTCAAATTATTCCCCTCGCTCTAACGATCGCGGCGATACCTCACATGTGTGGTTTGAACACCGTTTACATATGTGGGCGGGGTTTCTGTATGCGTTCGCTTCTGCGCGCGAGCTCACGGGGACAGGGCGCTTTAATTTTTTTTTTTTTTTACTATTTATTTTATTTATTATTTTTTATTTTTTCACTGTTTAAAAAAAAAAAAAATTGATCATTTTTATTTCTATTAAAAGGAATGTAAACATTCCTCATAATAGAAATAGGCACGACAGGACCTCTTTTTTGTGAGATCTGGGGTCAAAAAGTCCTCAGATCTCACAAGTACACTAAAAGATAGAAAAAAAAAAAAAAATTATTATATAAAATGAAAAAAAAAAAAAGGACCTTTAAACCGGTTGCTAGGCAACAACATTTTCCGTAGCTCCAGTCCTCCAAGACCATAGAGTCAAGTGAGGGCAAGCTTGCCCTCACTCGACATCCTGTCTGTGAGGATCTGGGACCGGATTGTTTTCCCCGCTGCCGGCGGGTCCGGTAAGCGGGGAAAAAGGACCGGAATGTGGCGGGAGGGGGGGGGCGCCTCTTCCCGCCATCCCGGAAGGGTGATCCCACGGCGAATCCGCCGCTGGGACCACCCTTATCGGAAAGCCAACCGTCCACCGTTTAAAAAAATACCAGGGTTATGGCAGCTATCTGCTGCCATAACACTGGTATTTAAGTTTACACGGAGGACGTATATAAACCTTTTTGGACTTGGACATGTTGGCTGTATGAAGGGTGATAGGTACTCGGGTACTTTGTTGGGCAGGTGACAGGTACTCTGGTACTGATGAGCAAGTGGCAGGTACTCGAGTACTCCGATAGGCAGGTGACAGGTACTCGGATACTCTGATGGGCAGGTGACAGGCAGGTGATAAGTACTGATGAGTAGTACTGATACTGATAGGTGATACTGTACTGATGGGTACTGATGATCAGTACTGATACGTGATAGGTACTGATGAGTACTGATGAGTAGTGATGGGTACTGATGAGCAGGCGGCAAGTACTTGGGTACTTCAGGCGTCAGGTACTCTGATGAGCAGGTGGAAGGTACTCGGGTACTCTGATGGGTAGGTGACAGGTACTCAGGTACTCTGATGACGGGTACTCCGTTGACAGGTACTCAAAGTACCCGAGTACCTGTCATCAGAGTACCCGAGTACCTATCATCAGAGTACCCGAGTACCCGTCATCAGAGTACCCGAGTACCTGTCATCAGAGTACCCGAGTACCCGTCATCAGAGTACCCGAGTACCCGCCATCGGAGTACCCGAGTACCCGTCATCAGAGTACCCGAGTACCTGTCATCAGAGTACCCGAGTACCCGTCATCAGAGTACCCGAGTACCCGTCATCAGAGTACCCGAGTACCCGTCATCAGAGTACCTGCGTACTCGTCATCAGCGTACCCGAGTACCTGTCATCAGAGTACCCGAGTACCTGTCATCAGAGTACCCGAATACCTGTCACCAGCCCATCAGAGTACCCGAGTACCTGTCATCTGAGTACCTGATGGGCTGGTGACAGGTACTCGGGTACTTTGATGGGCTAGTGACAGGTGCTCTTTATTGGGGGGGGCAATCAGTGTGTTTGGGGTGCACTGTAATTGGTAACTAGCTGTTACCACACTCTCTTCCTCACACAGGATCAGTGTGTGAGGAGGAGAACACGGTGACAACTAGTTACCGTGTTCTCTGTTGACATTTGTGACCGGCTGTGATTGGACACAGCCGGTCACGTGGTAAAGAGCCAATTTCATTGGCTCTTTACCTAGATCGGGGATCGACTCTGTCCGAGGGACGAGCCTCGTCCCCGACCGCTGCTCTGCGCGCCCCCGGGGGCGCGCATTGCAGAGAGAACGAGCGGCTCGTGCTGCAGCCGCTCATGTGATCGGCTGTGATTGACACAGCCGATCACGTGGTAAACAGCCAATTTCTATTGGCTGTTTACCTTGATCAGGGATGGGCTATGTCCAAGGGACGAGCCTCACCCTCGATCGCCGCGCTACGCGCCCCCGGGGGCGCGCAGTAGAGGGGAGATCCGGGAGACGTCATATGACGGCGGCCCGGATCCTCACAACCACTTTGCCGACGTCATTTTACATGACGCGGTATGGAAGTGGTTAATATCTCTTTCTATAATATTATTTAGGATTTATATAGCGCCAACAGTTTTCTCAGTCCTTTGCAAAATGAAGGCAGACATTACAGTTACAATACAATTTGGTATAAGTGGAATAAGAGGGCCCTGCTCGTTATTGCTTACAATCAAAGAGGGAGGGTCAAGCGATACAAAAGGTAATAACTGTGGGGGATGAGCTGATGGAGAAAGTAAAAACACACTGTATGAGTTAGAAGCAGGATAGGCTTCTTTAAAGAGAAGGGTTTTTAGGGGTTGTCTAAAGATGGATAGATTAGGAGAAAGTTGGGCAGATTGGGGTAGGGAGTTCCATACCATGGGGGAAGCTCCAGGGAAGTCCTGGAGGTGAGTATGGGAGGAGGTGACAAAGGAGCTAGAGAGCAGGAGGTCTTGGGAGGAACAAAGAGAGTGGTTTGGACGTTATTTTGAGACTAGGTTAGTGATGTAGCTGGGGAGGTAGTTGTGGATGGCTTTGTAAGTTGTTAATACTTTGAATTTTATTCGTTGGGTGAGCTGAAGCCAGTGTAGGGATTGGCAGAGAGGGGTAGCAGACACTGAATGGTTGGTAAGGTTGATGAGGCTGGCGGCAGCATTCATGATGGACCGAAGGGAGAATAGCCTATATAAAGGTAATCCAATAAGGAGGGCATTGCAGTAGTTGAGGCGAGAGATGACCAGGGAGTGAATTAGAAGTTTTGTGGTGTCATTGGTAAAAGAGAGCATCTTCTGCAGATGTTGCGGAGATTGAAGTGGCATGATTTGGACAGGGATTGGATGTGGGCCTGAAAGGACAGTTCAGAGTCCAGGGTTACCCCTACCACCGTGGCAGGCAGGGACGGACTGATAGTTGTGCCATTGATCTTGACAGAGAAGTCAGGGGAAGGGTCACATGGGGGAGGAAATAATCAGCAATTATTCTGTAGTTGCTCCTATTACATAAAGTATAATTGACTCCCTTCAAAATGTAGCACTTTTTTCGTAGAGACTACCCATTGATTCCTAGGTGCACCTCAGGACAGGGATATCTTAGTCACAAGTGCCTGAAAATTGGCTAATACTGAGCATTTCACCTACATTGCTCTCCTGAGCCAAAGATGGGTATCCTGGGAATTTTGGAGCTCCCCTGTGATGAACCTCATTTGGAATTAGCAGTAGCTAGAGCGTTGTACTTGGCCAAGAGAACAATAACACAGTATTGCCATTCTTCCTAACATCCATATAACATGCTTTTGGATAGATAAGGTGAATTCTACCCTATACTCAGAAAGTTTAACCTACACCTGCAGAGGTAGGTCTCGTAAAATTTGAGAAGATTCGACGTTGATGGCTTAGTGACCCTACTCTTGCACCTCTTGCATTCGTTTCAAAAAGACTCTTAGAGGATTTTAGTCCCAATGGTATATAACTGGCCTGCCATTCTAAACATTGCTTCTTTGTCACTACTGCTATGCCAAATTAGTGAACTAATGAGAACTTGGGCCACAGTTCTTTTATAATCATAAATACAGTATTTTATTGTTTGCATTTTTGTATTCACAAATGTAACACTCTGCTTCTGTAATTACATGGTATCCGGACATGCTGCACTTTACAGTTATGCTAGAGGTTTTTCCAAGGTATGACTGTAATCAGTAGATCAAAGACCGCATTTCTACCCTCTATACTAAAAGTCATGTTGTTTTGTGTTTTTTTTTTTTGCATTTGTTGTTCTTTTCTTTTTCTGTAACCACAAAATCATAAAAAGTGAAAATTGCTGTTCTTCTTTTTCTAAAAGAAGAAAAAAAAACAAAAAAAAAGCCTTAAATGTTATGGAAAATATGCAAATGTAGAGAAAATTTGTACAAAGTTAACCACTTGAGCCCGGAGGATTTTCCTGCTCAAAGACCAGGGCCTATTTTGCGATTCGGCACTGCGTGACTTTAACAGACAATTGCACGGTCGTGCAAAGCTGTACCCAAATGAAATTGACGTCCTTTTTTTTCCCCACAAACAGAGCTTTCTTTTGGTGGTATTTGATCACCTGTGCGATTTTTTACTTTTTGCGCTATAAATAAAAAAAGAGCGACAATTTTGAAAAAATAACAATATTTTTCACATTTTTTTATTTTTTATTTATATTTCTTTATTAAAGATTTTCAAAATACAAAAATAAAAATTTATCACAATTCATTTCATTTTCACAGAAAGTGCATTTTTCCCCAATATTACTCCCCTCCCCCCCTTCCCCCCTCCCCCCTATTTACCTAACATTCCCCTCGTCCTTTCTTGCTTCTAAGAACAATCCCTTCTCTCCTTCATATTCTGCCATGTCTCCCAAATTTCTATCCTGTCCTCATATTGTTCTTCTCCCCACACTCTTAAAGATTCTAACTTTCTCGTTTTCTCCACCCGTAAGAGCCAGTCCTTATACGATGGGGGTTCTTTCTCTTTCCAATTCAGGGGGATTAAGCTTTTCACTGCATTTAACAAGTGCGGGGTCAGAGATTTTTTATATTGTTTTATCAACGTTTTAGTCCCGTGGAATAAACAAACCCAAGGGTCTTCACTAATGTCAATATTGGTAATTTTTTTAATTGCGGCTAAAACTTCCTGCCAAATTTTTCTAATTTTTGGACATTCCCACCAGATGTGAGCTATTGTGCCCATTGCTTGACATCCCCTCCAACAAAATTTTGAGTTCTCCCCTTGGTAACTCCCCACTTTATCTGGGGTATTATACCAACGGGAGATCAATTTATAATTGGTTTCTGCCATACTCATGTCTATGGCGGAGCTGTGGGCTAATTTCAAACTTTTTCCCCATTGGAATCCTTCACTATGGGCACCCAAATCCTTTTCCCATTTTTCCACGAATGGGGGCAATTCCAGCTCCTCACCCTCGTTAAGGATTTTATAAACATTTGAAATACTATTTCGTGTTTTCTCAGATGTGCATATCTGTTCGAAAGGCAATAGTTCGTTTCCACCTCTAATCGGCTGGGGTAGAGAGTTAACAAAATGTTTCAGCTGGCTATACCTCCATTCAGTGAGGTTCCAACCCTCCCTCCCTTTCAGCTCCGCAAACATGATGAGTTTTCCCTGTTTCATGATATCCTTTAACCTTACGTCCCCTTCTCCCATCCATTTTCCATATTCCTTTCCCTCCCCTGGTGAAAAAAATTTTGTGTCTTGGAGTGGTATTAGTGGTGAGTTATATTTCCATTTTTCTCTAGTGTATATTATATCCCAAATTTTCAGTGCCTGCCGTGTGATATCATGTGTATTACTATTGAGTCTTCTATGTTTTAATGGGATCCAGATCATTTTACCTAATTCTGTGTCACTCATTGTGTTTTCAATTTTAACCCAATTTTTCTCACTCTCATTTTTTCCCCATTCCATCACCCGTGTAAGAATTGATGCCTGATAATATTTTTTAAAATCCGGAAGTGCTAAACCCCCCTCTCCCTTACTTTTACTTAATGTTGTATACTTAATCCTTGGTTTTTTATTTTTCCAAACAAACTTAGTTATTAGTGCTTTTAATGTTTTAAAGAATACTTGTGGGATCCGTATTGGTATCATCTGGAATTTGTATAATATTTTTGGTAGAATTACCATCTTTATGATGTTGATTCTTCCCAACCACGATATGGCTCTCGATATTAGTCTATTTATTTCTGTTTTGATTTCGTTTAGTAAGGGCAGGAAATTTATCTTATATAGCTTTTCTGGATGTGGGGTTAGTTTAATTCCTAGATATTTTAGGTCCTTCTTTCTCCATAGGAACAGGAATTCACTCTCTAGCCTACTCCTCTCCTGTATACTCATCTTAACGCTCAATATCTCTGATTTTGTTTGGTTAATTTTAAAATTTGAGAGTTCCCCGTATTGTTTCAAATTTTTTATTAAGTTTGGCAAAGAGATTCTAGGGTTGGAGATATAGAGCAGCAGGTCGTCTGCAAACGCTGCGACCTTATGCTCTGCTCTCCCCACTTTTACCCCCTTGATGTCGATACATCCTCTTATTGTTGCTAGTAGTGGCTCTAGCGAGATCACAAACAACATTGGAGACAGGGGACATCCCTGTCTCGTTCCGTTGTACATCTCAAAGGGGTCCGATAGTATCCCATTTATTTTTATTCTTGCAGTGGGTTGGTTATATAATGTCTTAATCCAGGCCATCATTCTAGGCCCCAAGCCCAGTTCCTCTAGTGTTCTCATTAAAAACCCCCAGTCGACCCTATCAAATGCTTTCTCAGTATCGATTGATAGTATCACACTTGGGGTTTTATTTTTGAGCATTTGTTTCATCAGCAGGATTGTTCTAATGCCGTTGTCTCTGCCTTGTCTTCTTGGTATGAATCCTGCCTGGTCGCTATGTATCCATTCATTCATCAGCCCTTTCATTCTTGTTGCCAGTATTTTTGTAAATAATTTTGTATCCACGTTCAGGAGAGATATCGGTCTATAACTAGAACAAAGCGTTTGATCTTTTTCTTCTTTGGGAATGACTGTGATGGATGCTAGAAGGGCTTCCTTACTCATATTAAATTTGGTACCTAGTCCATTCATATACCCCTCAAGCCTTGGGGCCAGGAGTTCTTTATATTGTTTGTAATAGCTGATGGTAAACCCATCAGGTCCTGGACTTTTCCCGGTGGGGGTCTCTTTTATTGCTCTTAGTATCTCCTGATTTGTAATTGGGGTTTCTAGTAGTGCTACTTTTTCCTCCTCTACTTTTTGCATTTTTGCATTTTCCAGGTAGGCCTTAATCTTTCCTTCTCTATTCAATCTACCATCTTGTTTTTCCTCCCCTTTTACCGCATATAGGTTACTATAAAATTTGTGAAACTCCCGTGCTATTTCGGTATCAGAATGGACTAGTTCCCCCCTTTTATTTTTAATCTTTTCTATATAGTTCCTTGCTTTTTTTTTCTTAATAATTCTTGCTAATTTTTTCCGATTTTATTCCCTTCCACATATTTCTCTCTTGTCACTCTATTAAAGTCTTGTCTGATTTCCTGTTCTAATAATTCTTTTAGTTCTTCTTTTTTCCTCTCCAATGAGAGGGTAAGTTCATCCTTTTTTTCTTTTTTTTGTTTTTGTTCCAGATCATATACCTCTCCCATCAATCTATCCTTATTTTTAATTCTTTCTCTCTTTCTTTGTACCCCTTTGGATATTAATATGCCCCGCATGTATGCTTTTTGTGCCTCCCATATGATGTTTTTGGGTGTCTCCTCTATGTCATTATGATGGAAGTACATTTCCAGTTCTTTCTCAATTTCCTTTCCCCATGTTTTATCCTTAATTAGTTCTTCATTAATTTTCCATGTATTCATTTTCGGTTGTTTTTTACCCCATTTCAGTTTTAATATAATGGGGGAGTGATCTGACCAGGTTCTGGTCCCGACCTTCGCCTCTATTGCTTTTTCTATCCAGCGGTGTTCTACCAAAAAGTAATCGATTCTTGAATATGTCCCGTATATGTTTGAATAATAGGTATAGTCCCTTTCTTTTGGATGGAGAATTCTCCATATGTCTGCCAATTGATTTTGGTATAGTTTTTCCTTAGTCTCTTTATTCTGATAATTCGAAGTTCTTTGATGTCGCGCTGTATTATCCATTTTTGGGTCGAGGCTCAGGTTGAGATCTCCTGCCAGAATCACCCCTCCTTTTTTAAAATTTGTTAATTTCTCTAAGGTTTTACCCAGGAAGGGTACTTGTCCCACGTTGGGACTGTAGAGGTTGGCTAATGTAACTTCCTCTTCATTTAATTTTCCTTTCAGAAAGAGGAATCTTCCCTCCGGGTCCGCCAATCTCTCCTCCAGTGTGAATCTCACTCCCCTGGCGAATCCAATTGCTACTCCACTAGATTTTTTTTTAAGTGAGTCCGCATAGTACCATGTAGGGTGTTTTTGTGAATAAAACCTAATGTTCGTGGAATGCGTCACGTGTGTCTCCTGTAGGAATATTACATCTGCATTCAGATAGGTAATCTCTCTCATAATTTTTTGTCTCTTAACCGGTGAGTTCATTCCACGGACATTATAGGATATAAAATTTACATTATCCATCCCTTTTTCTTAGCCTTCCTATTTTTCCTTATTTTAGTTTCGCACCCTGAGTCTTTCCTTTTATCACTTCTGGGTCTGTTCGATTGGCGTTCCCGGAGGTCCGAGTCCTTCCTCAAATATGGGGGTTCTCGCTTTTTATATGAGCAGGATGGACATGGCCGTTTTAAAATATCGTTTTCCCTACTTCTACCCTCCCCCCCTCCCTCCCCCCCCCGTCCTCCCTCCCTTTCCCCCCTCTTCCCCTCCCATCCTCCCTTGCCGATCTTCCCCTCGGTGGACACCTAGTTTCTTTTTGCCCCGTAACTAGGCTAGTCGATTTTCCTCCCCTCCATTTCCATCGACATTCCCCCTGGGTGGAGCCCTGCCCCTGCCCGCCAATTCTTCCCTTCCTCCCCATTCTTGGGGTAGAGGTTTAGTGCATCCCATTGCCCCCCGTGGAGCCGCTCTCTTAAGAATTTTCCATTAGTTGCCCACTTTCCTCCTCCCCTCCCCCTATCCCCTCAGTCCCACCCCCTCCCCCTTTTTGACTGTGCCTTCCCCAGTCTAGGCTCAAGTCTTTAGTTTTTTTTCCTTTGTTCTTTTTTTCTTCTTTATCTCTTCATGCCATTCATTTTCGTCTTCTGAGTCCAGCCCTGGGGGTTCTTGGTCTATCCATCCAGGGATCTCCATTACTGGAATTTTCATAGCTTCACAAAAGGGCAAAGTATCTTCTGGGTACCTCAGTAGGAACGTTTTTCCATCCTTTCGTGCTCCCAATCCTAGCGGGTGGCTCCAAAAATACTGGATATTTTGTTTCCTTAGCGCCTCTACTACTGGTTTTAAAGTGCGTTTTCTGTTGATTGTTTCCTGGGAAAGGTCTGGATAGATTTGTATATCTGCACCTTCATATCTCACTGATGGTCTATCTCTCAACTTTTCCCAGATTTGTGCTCTAACTTCGTATTTATGGAGTCTCGCTATCACATCTCTTGGTTTATCCTTTGGGGCATTCGGAGATTTCCATATTCTGTGGACTCTTTCAAAGTCTATTTTATCAACTACTTCCTTCCCTAAGAGAGGGTTAAAGATACTTTCCAACATTTCTTCAAGTTTTTCTTCTCTGCCCTTTTCCGGTAGCCCCCTGATCCGCAAGTTCTTCCTTCTATTCCTGTTCTCCTGGTCTTCCATCTTATATGCCATATTCCTTTGTTCTAACTGCATTCCCTTCATCTGGTCTTTCAATTTCTTTAATTTCTTCCCATGTGAAGTGATCTTTATTTCTGTTTCTTCTACTCTGGCCAGGGTATGTCCTAAGTCCCTGTATAGATTAGACATTTCTGATTTTATTGATTTCTCCAGGTTTGAGAACATTTCTATCATTTCTGATTTTGTTGGTGGCTGGTCTTTTCTCCTTTGATCTTCTTCTTCTTTTCCTGATTCCCCATCTCCTCCGGTTTGTGTACTCTCTCTAGATAAGTCTAGGGTCTCCTCCCCCGGTAGTTCTAAATTTCTTGTTCCTTTTGTCTTTTGATTTCCCTCACTGTTTTGTTTTGTTTTTACTGCTGGTTGGGTGTTTCATTTTGTCCCTTACCATCCTGAGTCATATATTTTCTGATCGTCCCTGGACTTGCTGTTATTTTTGCAGGTTTCTCCGTCTCCTTTGTCTGTTTATTTTTCAACTTTGACATGGTTCCTCTTATTTTTTTTTTTTTTGTGTGTTTTATGTATAGTTTTTATTTATACTTGTATTTTCTTTCTTTCTCCGCTAAAATACTTCTTTAGCCCAGCTGAAATAGGTGCAGGAAATTGGATAGAGGCTGAACCCCCCCCCCCTACACCCTCCTACCACAGTTTTCTTTCCTTATTTGGGACAAAGTCCAGTCCTTCCCCGGTTTACTTTTGGCCACTGCCAATAATAATAATCAGTCTCTATGATGTTTGGAGGAGGGGATCAATTTTTAAAGGAAACACCTCCAGTAGGGTGACTTTTAAGGGGATCTCTTTTTTTCCCCTTGCTAAATGTAGTATTCTATGCAAACATTTTTTTTTTTTTTTTCCATTACACAGACATCAATTCAAGAGATATGGGCTCAAACCAGAAAAGATTATTTTTAAAGTTTGGGGGGTTTCTACCCTCTCACCGGTCCCCCGCTTGCTCGTCAGGTCCCGCTCTGTGGAAGTGACCGCTCACTTGCCTCCCGGCTAGCTCAGTCCGTACCGCTCGGTCCGGCACTAGGCTCCCCAACTCTCTCCTCCTCGGACTGTAAGTCCATCCAGTGCCGCTCACACGCCGCTGTGTCTCCAGGACGATCGGGATCTACATCCCCGGAGCAGACCTTCTCTCGGTCTCCGCTCTACGGAGGTACCCGCCTCCCGGCAGGGATCTACCGATACGTCGATGCACCGAGTCCTTACGGCTAGCGTTACAGGCAGTCAAGTTGGGGTGGCGGGTTCCGGTCTACCTTCTCATGGGGGCTGGAGGCGCAGGTGCCTTCACACACATCTCACGTCACGAGCGGTTCCCTAGTCGGCATCAGCACGCACTCGAATCTGGCGCCATAGCCCAGCTCCTTCCCTCAGTTTATATTTCTAAAGAGAAGCATGCCAGACTCCCTTCCAGAGCAAGGGAAAGGAAAGCCAGGGGGTACTTCAGTTATCCTGCTGACCTTTCGCCGCTGTGTCCTTAGTCTACTGACCCCCTGCACCCCTTATAGTAAACTTTTCAGTCAGTTTGTCAAAAGCAGGATAGACCGAGTCTTTTCATTAGCTTCCTGTAGTTCAAATTTATTTCATAGGGATTCCCATTTAATGCTGGTAAATGATAGACATGAACAAGATTGAAAAACAAGATTGAAAAAATGGGGGGCTTTCACCCTCTCACCACTCCAATGTAATCAGCTCCCTTTGGTCCCTTCACCGCTGCTCCTGTGTATCGATGTCCTGTCATCCCCAACAGCTCTCCTCCCACATCCACCGCTGGCCGCACTCCTCTCTCTCTCTCTAATGCCAAGCGTCTTCAGTGACCGGCAGCGTCTCTCTCCTCGAGCAGCCTAACACACATTGCCTTCCGGCGTCTAGCAGTGCCTCCGCCCCTTGTGTCTCTGGGGCTCGGCTTCTCCGCTGACCTCCAGTGTAGGCTTCGTTGGTGGCTGGTGAGCGGCACGGGTTAGGGAATCCAGCGGGGGGGATCTCCAGACCGTGGGTCCAGGGGGAGGGGGGCCGAGGGACGGGAGTTAGGCATCCATAGCCATCGGAGGGTTATAGGCTCCTGACATCAGGTCTCCAGGCGGCGTTCCCCGGTGCTTCAGCATGCACTCGGAATTGGCGCCATTGACAGGCTCCTTCACATTTTTTTATATGAAATTCCCCCCAGAAAATGTAAAAATCAAAATGTTTTAACATTTTAGGCCAATTTGTTTTTTGCTACATATGTTTGGTAAAAAAAAAATCGCAATAAGCGTATTTTGATTGGTTTGCTCAAAAGTTATTGCGTTTACTAACTAAGGGAAAGATTTATGTCATTTTTATTGTTTTTTTTTTAACTAGTAATGGCGGCGATCTGCGATTTTTTTTGCGGGACTGCGACATTGCGGCGGACAGATCGGACCCTTGACTGACATTGTTGACACTTTTAGGGGTACCAGTGACATAACTACAGTAATCAGTGCTATACATATGCACTGTTACTGTAAAAATGACACTGGCAGGGAAGGGGTTAACTTTATTAGTGATCAAGGGGTTAAGTGTGTCCCTAGGGGCGTGATTCTAACTGTAAAGGGGCGTCGCTAGTGATGTAACCACAGAGACATACGATCCTACATAGCAGGATCGTATGATCTCTGTAGTTAGATCAGGGAGAATGACAGACGGCTTTGTTTACATCAGCCTTCTGCCTTTCTCCCTCTCCACCGGGAGATCGCAGGTGACCGGCGGACATCGGAGCCGCCGGTCACTGGCGCGGGCATGTCAGGGAACGAGCGGGAGCGCACCTCCGGCGGCGCGCGCTTGCCCCCTAGAGGCTCGTAGGCGAGCGACATAGCCCTACGTCGTTTTGCCTATATGGGCTGACTGCCGCAGTAAATAGTCGTGCGGCGGTCGGCAAGCGGTTAAAATTCAAGAATAAAAGAAAAATGATTTTACATGTATTATGCAGTTATTTCAATTCACTCATGTACAGTATGTTTCTCTATAATTTAGCTTCTTCAGAAGAAATTATGGATGCTGCACAAATTTTATTAGTCTCAGAAGAAAAGAACAACAAAATTAAGCTTACAAAAAGTCAAAGCCTACATCTAAATTATGTTACACATCAATGATGCTTACATTGATAGGTCCTCAGGAGACAGTAGCCTTAAATATTACCTGCAAAACCCAACTATGTTATGTTACGGACTTAAAAAGAACTTCACCTTCACCCGGATAGACTCATATGTGCAATACCTGGGCATAAATTTGCCTTTAGATACTACAAAACTATTTCAACTCCACTTCTTCTCACTGCCGTCCTGGTGACCTTAAACAATGGAAAAACATCCCTTTCATGTGGTTTGGTCAGACAGCGTTACATATAATGATTGAATAGTGCTACCCCCGAAGGAGCCACTGGTTAAGATGGGTCCTCTGTTCCTGGGCTCGACCCTATCAAAGACCTTAACCCCTCTGACATACCAGGTTGAGTGCTCAGGCATACAATATCACGAGAAATCACTAAGAGTAATACTATGTACCCAGCAATAGTGCTATATCAAGGAAACAGGCACTAAATCAAAGGCAAATGTAATATATTGGCATCTAATAAAGTTGATAATGAGACTAGCAAAGAAAAATTATTAAGAATGGTAATAACACACTTTAGCACATTGAGTTATTAGTTATAAGGACAAAGCATAGAATGACATTTGCCTTCCAGAGCAGCATAAACAGTAACAACACCACCTTAAGTCCAGCAGTGAGCAGTAATGAAACTTGATCTAAAAACCACTGGCGCTATACTGCCAGAGTGCACTAATGGCGGCTATGCTAGGCCTAGCCCGTCTGGTAAGCACTATCAGTATTTAAAAAAAAGAAAGAAACAAGGATGGGTATAGGGAAATGGAGGGGATGTTGCAGGTGAATTCAATGACAGGGGCAGTCCTTAAGGTGATTCTTCTGCTGGCTATTGTTGGGGCCCTTGCTGAAGACAACAAGGAAAGAGACACGCTTTCACATATATTTTTGGTTTTGCTCAGCAATGCAACCATTTTTAATGGGGTTTCACAAATTGTTGATCAAAATGTGGAATAACCATTCAAGTTTTCTTTAGAGTTTTACCTCCTCTTATCCCATGTTCAACCCTACCTGTCTGTCTTCACAGACATTTTATAAAAGCAGCTTGCTCCATAATACCCAATACACCTGAATAAAGGAATGTTTTAACCAAGGTAACTTAACATGTGAGATGGAAGTGTGATGCTCACTAAACAAGACATATTGAAGCTTACGCCACCATGTGGTATTGCTGGAATCACGTCACACAATCCCATGAATACAAACAAATAATGTCATAACCATGCAAACCTTGAATCTCTGGGTGTATGAGTGATTTGGATCTACCTAAAGGGTATGCAAACAGTAACAACGGACTTCTCTAATTTGGTCCATTTCGGTCTTTACACATGAAAGTGTTGTTTTTTCACATCTGTTCATCACTTCTGTTCTTATTAGTGCACTGTAATGAAAATTCCGGTGCCGAAATCTAAAATTCAGGATGCACTTGGCTAAAAAATGAAAATAAAATTAACAGCTTTTTAAAAAAAATATTTTTCATTGAAATCAACTGAGGTCTCAGATTACACTCAGCTTTCTGCTCTATGCTGTGTGTGACATGAGGGTTAGAGTTAGGGGTTAGGGTCTTCCCTTGAAGGTCAAGGTCAGGACTTAGTGAAAGGGTTAGGGGCCTCCATCAAAGGTTAGGAGGTGTGGCTTCCCTTCATCCAAGTGTGCCTGCCAACTGTACTAAAATGGCTCCCACGCTTTGCATGTTTCGCACACCGTGCACGTTAGCCGGCTTTGCGCGCTTTGCGCTCTCGCCTACTTACTTAGTTGACCCTAGCTAAGTCGAAGGTCAAGCAAATTCAGAGTCAAGCTTTTGGCTCCTAACCCTATCCCCTAACCCTAAGTCCTGGCTCCCTGGCTTCTGAAGCTCAGAAATGTTGTGTAAAATGTGTGCTTTTTGGAGGCTGTAGAGAAGAGAGGGCAGCAGATAAACAGGCACAACTTATGTAAGAGGATTTGTTTCACCTCTAATTCCTCCTGTATTGAATTATATTGTAACTGTATTGTCTTCCCTCATATTGTAAAGCGCTGCGCAAACTGTAGGCTCTATATAAATGCTGTATAATAATAATAATAATAATAATAATCTCTGTGTGCCACCTGAGGGCAGTCACTTTATGAGGTATATGTAAGGGTTTATAACCGCTTTAAGGCAAATAGAACAACTTTCATCTTTGTATTCATCTGTTTGAATGCAGTTCATCTTTAACCACTTCAGGACCGGAAGAATTTACCCCCTCAATGACCAGGCCATTTTTTGCGATTCAGCACTGCGTTATTTTAACGGACAATTGCGCGGTCGTGCAACGCTGTACCCAAATAAAATTGATGTCCTTTTTTCCCCCCACAAATAGAGCTTTCTTTTGGTGGTATTTGATCACCTCTGCTATTTTTATTTTTTGTGCTATAAACAAAAAAACAGCGACAATTCTGAAAAACAAAGAAAAAAAACAATATTTTTTAATTTCTACTATATAACATTCCCCAAAAAAAAAAATGTAAAAATCAAAATTTTTTAACATTTTAGGCCAATTTGTTTTCTGCTACATATTTTTGTTAAAAAAAAATCGCAATTAGCGTATTTTGATTGGTTTGTGCAAAAGTTACAAACTACGGGAAAGATTTATGTCATTTTTATTGCTTTTTTTTTTACTATTAATGGCGGCGATCTGCAATTTTTAGCGGGACTGCGACATTGCGGCGGACAGATCGAACCCCCCAACTGACATTTTTGACACTTTTGGGGGGGCCAGTGACATTACTACAGTAATCAGTGCTAAAAATATGCACTGTTACTGTAATAATGACACCGGCAGGGAAGGGGTTAACACTGTGGGTGATCAAGGGGTTAAATGTGAGCCTAGGGGAGTGATTCTAACTGTAAGGGGGTTGGGCTCGTGAAATGATCACAGAGACCTGTGATCCTACATAGCAGGATCACGGGCGCTCTGTGATCATTCCAGAGAGAAGAACGGTTGGCTGTGTTTACACAGCAGACCGCCCTTCTCTCTCAGCGGGGAACGATCGTGGGTGTCAGGCGCCTGTACATGAATAGAAAAGGCAACCGCACTCCGACTTGAAGGTATGAAGCAATAAAATCCATTTATTGAAAATCCAATTGTTCAAAACAATCCATAGTGACAAAATCAGAGACAGGGGACAAACACAGTTGACGCGTTTCACGAAATCACTTTCGCTTAATCATAACAGCGTGAATACATGTGATGATCGGAGCCGCCTGCCCCGTGCACCGGAGTCCCCACTGCCGAGAGGTTTGCGCAGGAGGGGCTGCCTGCCACAGTATAACTGCGGCGGGTGGTCCTTAACCAGTTAACAATGTGGGGCCCTGTATTACTGTCATGACAGGTTCTCTTTAAGAAGATTTTACGGCACGATTCAGCGCTCACGATTCACAAGCGTAGAAGTCTGCATTATGTTGTTTGTGCTTTCAGCTTCTTTCTGATAGATTGTATGGCATCTTCCAAAGGACACAAATCTTTTCATGTGATTTGTTTGCGTGGCTTTAAGTATACCGTAGCTGTGCTGTAAACACGACCGGCCCCGCAGAGCTTTTAAATGCTGCACATCAAAGCCTTGAATCAAGGAGAATTGCAATCAAGCTTTCAGCCTTGACAAAGGCAGCCGCCATGAGCCGAGGCTGCTGCTCTCTGCGGCTTCTAAATGGATAATGAACTGACGCTTTGCAGTGAGCCATTGTGTGCAGTTGGGAACTCATGTCTCTTTTAGTACTTAATGTCAGAGGAGTTATTTTTCCTACTTCGCCGGCTGCCCTGAACACCACGCACTTTACAATGTGCTCTAAATGTTAAAGTGGTTCTAATGGAGAGGGGAAAAAAACAAAATTAAATTGAATTTTTTTTTCTTTTATTTTCACAAATGTGTATCATTGAAAATGAGCGTTTTAGGCATTAACGAGACATTAAAATCTTTAGTTAGGTTTAGAAAATTATTATTACTTTAGATCAGCATTTGTCAACCTTTTTACCCAAAGGAAACCCTTCAAATAATTTTCAGGTCTCAAGGAACCCCTGACCAAATCAATTTGTTAGAGTTCAGGGCTAAAGTAGTCCATTACAGCTGGTAGTGAGCTGGAAGAATGCTCCTTACGTTGGTGGTCAGTGGGAAGAATGCTCCTTACATTGGTGGTCAGTGGGAAGAATGCTCCTTACATTGGTGGTCAGTGGGAAGAATGTTCCTTTCATTGGTGGTCAGTGGGAAGAAGGAGGAGGACACACCCAAAGAGCTCTCTCAGAGAACCAGCCCTTTTCAAGCCTGGGCCTTGCTTGCTAGCTTGGCCCAGGAACAATGCCTGATCCTGGGGGAGGCCCTGGGAGGGATCCCCCTGATGACACGGGGCCTAGTGAGGAGGAGGTGGAGGACCTGTCTGTGGGTCCAGGCCCTGGTGAGAATGCGGATGTCTTCAGCCAGAAGGTTATCAATCGTTTTAGGGCGATTGGGAGAGCTGAAGAAAAACTTAAAGTTTTGAAGGCTGAACATAAATCCTTCAGAGCCAAATACTGCCAGGCCTGGAGTAAAAATCGCACAGCCATGAAGCCTGAGCTACAGGAATTGGAAGATAAGGTAAAGAAACAATCTTTATTACTGGAAAAGTTGAAAGATAGAAGCGGAGTGTTTAAAGAAAAATTTGATAATGAGAGGAGATTTGCCAGCCAAGCATCAGCAAGTTCTGTGGATCAGCAGCCTCAGTTAATGGATGACCAGGCTCCATCTGCCTCTGCACCTCTCCCCCCATGCCAGAACTGGGAATCGCCAGCGGCAACCAGCCAGGGGGTTGAGAGTGGGCATGGATCCCTGACATTTATCCAGGAGATGGAGTCCCCCCTGAGAGCAGATAAGTTTGCATTCACTGATGATCCATCAGAAATCCCTGTGGATGGGCAGAGGAGATACAAACCAGCAAAGCCAGTACTGGTGGAGAAATCCCAGTATACCATGCTGCCATCCAACATGTCTGCCCCACCTGCTGTTGTGGATGGTGTCCCAGGTGAGAAGGAGCTTTGCCTACAGCTACCTATTGGAGATTCTGCTGTGAACACAACCAGTACAGACATGCAGGGAAAATCCCTGACCGTGAAATCCCCGGACCATCAGGTGAATGTGGATGGACCTGCATCTGACACCCCAGACATGGATTTTGCTGGTCTGGCTGAGACCAGTAGTCCCTCTGAAAGCAAAATGGCTGCCAGCTCCAAGGAGTCTGTTTCACTTTCACCAGAGCTTCCCAGTGTTTCAGGGCTGATTGCTGGTGGGGGAGGGGATCAGCATGCTGCTGTTTTTGGAATGGAAGCAGCCATGGAAGTTACCTGCAGTGTTTTACCTGCTGCTGTGCTAGAACTGAATTCCATTTCCACAGCTGAAAACCCTGTCCCAGTGGAAG
This sequence comes from Pelophylax lessonae, assembly GCF_965119305.1. Taxonomy (NCBI): domain Eukaryota; kingdom Metazoa; phylum Chordata; class Amphibia; order Anura; family Ranidae; genus Pelophylax; species Pelophylax lessonae. The sequence goes on from NC_138772.1 coordinate 37,722,189, forward strand.
AGAAGATGACAGCTGAAACTCTTACCAGTGCAGCACCAACTATGGATTCTGCTGTGAAGACAACAAATATCCCAGCAAGTATTAAAAATGACAATAATCATAAAGCAATGAATGTGGTGGGTGGTGGTGAAGGGGATAATATTGCTGGGAAAAATAGAAATGACATTTCTCCCCCTGCTCAGCAGAGGAAAGATTTATCGATTGTACAGATCAATCCCGGATCTGTACAATCGTTATCTGTTATGTCTGTGTCGGATGTTTCAAAACAAACTGATGGATTTTCTGCTGGGAGGAATGTTGGAAGCTATGCTTCAGCTTTGGGGAGTCGCACCAGGGTGGGTGGTGGGGATTTGGTTAGTAATCGCAATTCAAGGAGGTTTGTTGGGGGGTTGGTTAGTGGGTATAGGAGGAGGAATGTGGTTCAGTTGCGGTGGGAGGGCGATGGAACGCCGCCAGTAAGGGGGAGAGTGGCCGAGTTGGTCTTGGAAATGGGGTTTAAAGCCTGTGACATTTTTGCTTTGATTTGCCCGGTGGGAAGTTATGAATTTGATTTGTCGTTTGTGAAACCTGAGAGTTTGGATCTCTTTTGGGAGAGATTTAGGAGGTGCAAGGGCCTTCAGCAGTGGAGTGGTTTGGTGCCAAAGGTGATTTCAAGACAGCCTCTGATAAAGTCGGTGACCATCTTGGTGCGTAACGAATCCATACCAGAGGCTGATTTATTAGTATGGCTACGCCGATATGGCGAGGTCCTCACTCCACTGCGGAAGGTACTTGATGAGCATGGGATATGGACAGGGGCCTGGACAGTGTCACTAAAATTGGGGGTGCTGGGCGATGTAGTTCAGCACCTTCCCTGCTCAGCCTTTCTGGGTAGGGATAGGCTGACCATTTTCTACCAAGGTCAGCCTAAGGTATGTAATAAATGTGGTGATAAAGGCCACTTTGCATCGTCCTGCACCCACAAGAAGTGCTCACTGTGCCAGGATTTAGGCCATTTGGCCAGAGAATGCACCCAGATTCGGTGCAATTTGTGCCAGCAGCTGGGTCATCCATATAGCCAGTGCCCAGAGGCACTGCATAACTTGCCAGGATTGGAGACTGAGCTGCAGAGGCTTGATAAAGAAGATGAAGCAGCTGAAGTTAGAGAGGAAATTGTTGTTGCCCCTCCTGTGTCTGTTGTGTCAGATTCTGTTTCCCCTAGTGAGGTGGTCCCTGAGTCTGTCCTTCCTGTGTCTATTGTGTCAGATTTTGTTTCCCCTAGTGATGTGGTCCCTGAGTCTGTCCCTCCTGTTGTTCCTACATCTACTGTGCGTAGATCCTCCAGACTAGCGGAAGCTGCTGGGGGGGCGGGTATAGTGGATCTTCCCCCTCGGCCTACTCCACCTCCAGTCCCTGTCTCTCGACACCGCAAACGCGGCCAAGAGGGTGCAGGGGTGCTGGATGGTGGTGGGGTCGATGGGGTTGAGGGAGGGGTGTCCATGTCCCATGTCTCACCCTCTGTTGTGGAGGATTCGGATGAGGAGGGGTGGGAGAGGACAAGGAGGAAGAAAAAGAAAAAGAGGAAAACCAGTAAAGCGGTCGTTTCCTCCTTACAGTTAGAGCCAGGAGGGGTTCCTCTTGGCAACACATTTTCGGTTTTATCAGGGGAGGAGTTAGTATCCAATTTATCCACTTCTTTATCATCTATGGATGAGGGGGAGTCACATAGTGTAAAGAGAGCTGTTTCGGGTGATGAGAGTGTGGTGGAGGTTAAGAAACGACTACCCCAATCATCCTGATGGCAGTGCCCGCTCTGATAAAGGTGGCGACCATTAATGTCGCCAGCGTGAAATCTGCAAGAGCTCGTGATATTGCCTTATTTTTGCTCAGTGAGTTTGATGCTGAGATTTTATTTTTGCAAGAGACCTGGCTCAATACTTTGGCCGATGTCCATCTAGCAAAAAGGGAGTGGAGATGTGGTCCCTCCTTTTGGTCTCTTGCGGCTGAGCCTTGCAGCGGAGTTGCGGTTCTTTTTAAAACCGATATGGTAACGTGCCGGCGGATAATTGAGGTAGAAATGGGGAGATGCATGGTCTTAGACGTCTCTGTTAGGGGGCAGGACCTGCGCCTCATCAATATCTATGGACCGCAGTCAAAATGGGACAGGAAATGCCTCTTCACAAAGATCAAGCCCTTCCTTTTTACATCCCAGCAGGTTGTCTTTGGAGGTGACTTTAACACCATAATTAGGCCTGAAGACAGGGGGGTCTCCATAGACAGGCTGGGTTATGATAGCGTTTTTCTTAGAGATATGGTTAGACAAGCAGGCCTGGTAGATGTGCACATTAAGCACTGCCCTGGCAGCACGGGATTCACGTTTCAGAGAGGGAATAGTCAGAGTAGGATAGACAGGTTTTTTTTAAAGGAGAACTCTGCTTTCTCGGCTCCTGAGTTGAGGGCGGTGGAGTTCTCTGACCACTGTATGCTGTCTGTGACTCTGAATGCCTCGGACACTCCACCCAGGGGAAGGGGTACCTGGAAACTGAATTCGGCTCTCCTGGAAGATGTAGAGGTAAGACAATCCTTTGAGGATTTTTTTCAGGCACAGGTTTCTATTCTGGACTTTTGCAGCAGTAAGTCAGAGTGGTGGGAGCTTGTGAAACAAAGGGCGATTGGACTTTTCAAGGCCATAAGTAAGAAGAAGCAGCTTGGTATGTATATTGCCTACCAGCATTTGCGGAGGAAGCTTGATCGTCTTGTCTCGTATGGAGGAGATCCAGGGGAGATCTCGGAGGTAAAGCTTCTTCTTAGGAAGTGTCAATACGACCGGCATGCCTCCTTGGTTCTGGAGAGAGATTATGGGAAATATCACTCGCCTGATCCTTACCAGAACTGTAAGCAAGGCATAGCAGTTAAGACGGTCATAGGTCTGAGGGATAGTACGGGTTCCCTGGTGAAGTCCAGATCAGGGATCCTGGAGATCTTCAGGTCATATTACGCAGACCTTCTGGGAAGAAAGGACCTTAGTCGGGACAGGATGGAAAGCTTTCTGGATTCTACTCCAGGATTGGGAAATGATACATTGCCTTTGATGGATTTGACAGAACCAATTTCAGCGGATGAGGTAGTTCGTGCTATAGAGAAGCTGGCTACCAAAAAGTCGCCTGGGCCAGATGGGTTGACAGCTGAATTTTACAAGTGTTTTAAGTCCATTCTGGCTCCCTTTTTAGCGGAGGTTTATAACAGCTGTTTAGAAGAGGGTTCTCTCCCTCCCTCCATGAGGCAATCCGCTGTGATTCTTCTGTCAAAAGGTAAAGACCCCTCAATAATTGAGAACTGGCGCCCCATCAGTCTTCTCAATGTTGATAGAAAGATCTTGGCGAAGATTCTTTTTTGGCGCTTGTCGTCAGTAGCAGGCGATTTGTTGTCCAATCATCAGCACTGCTCGGTCCAGGGCAGAAGTACCTTTTCAGCAATTTTAGCTGTCCGGGAGGCTTTGGAGCGATGCAGGGCTGCTGGATGGAGAAAGTACTTGCTGGCATTGGATCAGGCGAAGGCTTTTGATCGAGTCAATCATGAGTACCTGTATTTGCTACTTGGTAGATACGGCCTGCAGGGGAGGTTTATTGATTGGCTGAAAACATTATATAAAGGGGCTGAGAGCTTCCCACTTGTTAATGGTTGGGTTGGACGGCCTTTTGAGGTTGGCTCTGGTGTGCGCCAGGGGTGTCCTTTGAGCCCCCTGCTATATGTATTCGCAATCGACCCCTTCATAAGAAGGTTAGAGAGTGGATCGTTGTGTGGGGTGCCTTTGGGCATTGCTGGTGTGCCGCCTTTGAAGGTCGTGGCCTATGCCGATGATGTGTCTGTTATTATCTCTGGGATGGAGGAGGCGCAGGAGGTGGTCTCTGTGATAGAGCAGTACACTGAGGCTTCTGGCTCTAAAATCAATCATGAAAAGAGTGAAGTTTTCTGGATGGGTGAGGAGGGTGAAAGCTTCGAACTTCCGGATGCCTTCCCAGAGCCCCAGCAGGAAATTAAAGTGTTGGGCATCAAATTTGGTCCTGGTGACTATGGTCATCGAAATTGGGAAAGCAGGTTGTTGAATGCCAATGCCAAGGTGGCAAGCTGGAAGAAATGGAAACTTTCCTTGAGGGAAAGGGTTGACTTGATTAAAACTTACCTGATCCCAATCTTTTTATATGTCAGCTTTGTCTGTATCTTGCCGGAATCTCTCTATGCAAGGGTGTACAGCTGCTTTTTCCAACTGTTATGGGGAAATAGGCTGAACCTGATCAAACGCAATGTAACTTACCTGTCCAGGCGGGAGGGTGGTCTAGGAATGGTCAACCCTATAGTTTTCTTTTCTCTGCTTTTTTTAAAGTATAATCTTGGTAATATGTTAGCAGAGACCCCGCCGGGATGGGTGGGTATTTTTCAATCTTGGTTTAGGCCTTTTCTGCGATGCTGGGAAGATGGCGGGCCAGTGAAAAGTCTGAGAGTCCGACATGGCAAGCTTCCGGCTTATGTTGCCCCGTGTCTGAAAATACTTAGGCAGTGGCAGGTGACAGTGGGGGATATCAAGTCCCTCCCCAGAAAGCTTCTGGAGAAGAGGATTTTGGGCTCTGCTTTCAGTGTGTCGCTGACCTTAAGGGATTGCCCAGGCCCCGTAATGAGGGAGGGGTTGCGTTTAATTAACTTAGGAAGAATCCCTTTGAAGTTTAGGGATCAAGCCTGGCTCGCTTTCCACGGAAGGCTCTATGTGAGAGGGAACCTGAAGCATCGCCCTGTGGATGATCGGGATTGTCCTAGAGCGGAGTGTGTTGGTAAAGTGGAGTCTATGGACCACTTTTTGCTCCAGTGTCCCTTTAACATAGAGGTGTATAAAAGGGTGGGGAGGGCTCTAGGCATCCCCTTTCTCTATCGCATGAGTTATGCGGAGTGGGTGTACGGGGCATTCCCGACTCGCTGGGATTTTGATTTGGATACACTTTTTCTAGTTAGTATAGTTGTCCGTTACTTCACGTGGAATGCACGGTGCCAGATTACCCTGCGGAAGAAAGTCCTCCCTGTCGAGGTGGTGGTGTACGATATTCTGGGTGAGGTTGGGAAGATTTGGGGTCTTGAGAAGGGCAGGGAGCCTCGAGCGGTCTGGATAAGGGCGTGGAGGAATATCAGACCTGCTTTTGGTGAACTGTCCATCTCTGGGTGAAAAGCTTTTTTCCTATGCTATTTCTTTCACGCCCTTAGCTTTTGTTAGTTAATATCTTCATTTTTGAAGAAGAGCTGCATGCATAATGGGAGTGGTTTTGTTTCTTGACCTCGCAGGTTTGATGTCTGGTGTGGTGGTGTGAGTCTTATTAAGATTATTTTCTCCGGAATGACAGTTTCATGATGTGAGTTTTGTTTTTGCTGTAAAGCCATTCTTTATTTGAGAGCAGAACTTGCTATGTATTTTTTTCCATTTTCATGTAAATATGTATATATTTATTTATGTATATTGATTTTATGATTATTGATTGCAAGACTTTTAATAAACAAAAATTGGGAAGAATGCTTCTTACATTGGTGATCAGTGGAAAGAATGTCTCTTACATTGGTAGCCAGCTGGAAGAATGCCCCTTACATTGATGACCATTGGGAAGAATTTCTCTTACATTGGTGGCCAGTGTGATAAAAGCTCTTTATACTGGTGGTCAGTGGGAAGAATGCTCCTTACATTGGTAGCCCGCTGGAAGAATGTTCCTTAATTTGGTGGTTAGTAGGAATAATGTTCCTTACATTGGAAGACAGTGGAAAGAATGCTCTTTATGTTGGTGGTCAGAATGCCCCCTTACATTGGTGACCATTGGGAAGAATGCCCCTTACATTGGTGGCCAGTGGGATGAAAGCTCTTTATATTGGTGGTAAGCGGGGAGGAATACTCCTTAAATTGGTGGTCAGGAGGGATAACGCTCCTTACATTGGTGGCCAATGGAGGGAATGCTCCTTACATTGGTGATCAGTGGAAAGAATGCCCCTTACATTGGTGTTCAGTGGAAAGAATGCCCCTTACATTGGTGGCCAATGGAGAGAATGCTTCTTACATTGGTGATCAGTGGAAAGAATTCCCTTTGCATTACTGGTCAGGGGGAGGTTAATCCTCCTTACATTGGTGGTGAGTGGGAAGAAAGCTCCTTACATTGGTTATCAGTGGAAATATTGTTCCTTACATTGGTAGCCAGCTGGAAGAATGCCCTTTACATTGATGACCATTGAGAAGAATGTATCTTACATTGGTGGCCAGTGGGATCAAAGCTCTTCATAAGGGTGGTCAGTGGGAAGAATGCTCCTTACATTGGTAGCCCGCTGTAAGAATGTTCCTTAATTTGGTGGTTAGTTGGAATAATGCTCCTTACATTTGAAGTCAGTAGAAAGAATGCTCTTTACGTTGGTGGTCAGAATGCCACCTTACATTGGTGACCATTGGGAAGAATGCCCCTTTCATTGGTGGCCAGTGGGATGAATGCTCCGTACATTGATGGTCAATGGAGAGAATGCTCCTTACATTGGTGGTCAGTGGAAAGAATTCCCTTTGCATTACTGGACAGGGGGAAAATAATGCTCGTTACATTGGTAGCCAGCTGGAAGAATGTCCCTAATTTATTGGTTAGTTGGAATAATGCTCCTTACATTGGAAGTCAGAAGAAAGAATGCTATTTACATTGGTGGTCAGAATGCCTCTTACATTGGTGGCCAGTGGGATGAAAGCTCTTTATATTGGTGGTAAGTGTGAAGAATGCTCCTTAAATTAGTGGTCAGGAGGGAGAATGCTCCTACATTGGTGGCCAATGGAGAGAATGCTCCTTACATTGGTAGTCAGTGGAAAGAATTCCCTTTGCATTTCTTGCCAGGGGGGAAATAATGCTCCTTACATTGGTAGCCAGCTGGAAGAATGTCCCTAACTGCATGAGGTCCAATGTAAAGATTCCACAGTCAGTGATGATTTGGGGAGCCATGTCATTTGCTGGTGTTGGTCCACTGTGTTTTATCAAGTCCAAAGTCAGAGCAGCCCTCTACCAGGAAATTCTAGAGCAGGACTTGGCAGCGCTCACACTGCCAAAACTACCAATACCTGGTTTAATGATCATGGTATCACTGTGCTTGATTGGCCGGCAAACTCGCCTGACCTAAACCCCATAGCGAATCTGTGGGGTATTGTCAAGAGGAGAATGAGAGACACCAGACCCAAAAATACAGACGAGCTGAACGCCGCTATCAAACAAACCTGGGCTTCCATATTACCTCAGCAGTGCCACAGGCTGATCACCTCCATGCCACGCCACATCGATGCAGAAATTCATGCAAAAGGAGCCCCAATCAAGTATTGAGTGCATACTATACTGTACATGGACATACTTTTCAGTAAGTCAACATTTCTGTATTAAAAATCCTTTTGTTTTGTTTTTTTGTTTTTTTGTTTTTGGGTCTTATGCAATATTCTAATTTTCTGAGATACTGAATTTTGGGATTTCACTAGCTGTAAGCCAAAATGATCAAAATGAAAAGAAAGAAATGCTTGAAATATATCACTCTGTGTGTAACACAGCTATATCAACTATATGAGTTTCACTTTTTGAATTGAATTACTGATAATATTCAAATTTTATGAGATGCACTGGTATATTATATGTACTGGAGTTTTGGGGAACGGGACCAATAGAGCCAGAGGCTCCTTTGGAGGTGCGCTACACATGGAAGTGTTAAATGCTGCAGAGACTGACGGAGGCCAGAGTGTAGTGAAGGAAGGAGATGCAGACTTTTGGAGAGGTGAGTATAGCACCCTTTCTATTGCAGGTACCTTTTTTGGATTTTTATATCCTGTCAGGATTGCTTTTATAACATGAGCAATCTATCTTAACCACTTGCCGACTATATACGGCGGCAGCCAGCCCCTCCTGGGCAAAGCAACGTACCGGTACGTCGCTCGCCCACAAGCCTCTTGGGGGCGAGCGCGCATCGCCGGAGGTGCGCTCCCGCCCCCGCTCGTTCCCTGACATCCCGATGTCCGCCGGTTACTCGCGATCTCCCACTGGAGAGGGAGAAAGGCTGATGTAAACTAAGCCGCCTGTCATTCTCCCTGGTGTAACTGCAGAGATCATACGATCCTGCTATGTAGGATCGTATGTCTCTGTGGTTACATCACAAGCCACGCCCCTTGACAGTTAGAATCACGCCCCTAGGGACACACCTAGCCCCTTGATCACTAATAAAGTTAACCCCTTCCCTGCCAGTGTCATTTTTACTGTAACAGTGCATATGTATAGCACTGATTACTATAGTAATGTCACTGGTACCCCCAAAAGTGTCAAAAATGTCAGTCAAGGGTCCGATCTGTCCACTGCAATGTTGCAGTCCCGCAAAAAAAATCGCAACAATCTGCCATTACTAGTTAAAAAAAAAACAATAAAAATGACATAAATCTTTCCCGTAGTTAGTAAACGCAATAACTTTTGCGCAAACCAATCCAAAAACGCTTATTGCGATTTTTTTTACTAAAAATATGTAGCAAAAAACAAATTTGTCTAAAATGTTAAAAAATTTTGATTTTTACATTTTTTTGGGGGAATTCCATATAAGAAATGTGAAAAATATTGTTATTTTTTCAAAATTGTCGCTCTTTTTTTGTTTATAGCGCAGAAAGTAAAAATTGCACAGGTGATCAAATACCACCAAAAGAAAACTCTATTTGTGGGGAAACAAAAAAGGATGTCAATTTAATTTGGGTACATCATCGCACGACTGCGCAATTCTCCGTTAAAGTAACGCAGTGCCGAATCGCAAAATATGGCCTGGTCAGGAAGGGGGTAAAATCTTCCGGTCTTAATGCGGTTAAAAATACGCTCATTGATTTTTTGTCAAAGACATGTAGCTAAATACATTTTGGCCTAAATATATGACAAAAAATGAATATATTGGATATTTTTTAACTATCAAAGTAGAAAAATATTGTTATTTTTTCAAAATTGTCTCATTTTTTTATTAATATCGCAAAAAATGAAAAGTGCACAGGTGATCAAATACCACCAAAAGAAAGCTCTGTTTGTGGGGAAAAAAAGGACGTAAATTTCATTTGGGTACAGCGTTGCATGACCGCGCAATTGTCAGTTAAAGTCGCACAGTGCCGAATCGCAAAAAAGTGACCTGGACGTACAGCAGGAAAATCCTCCGGTGGTAAAGTGGTTAAAAATAAAATATAATTTTTTTTTTGTAATAACTCTTCTAATAACTATTCTTCTGCTGTAACCCCAAAACACTTGGAACAGTTTTGTGTAGTCAGGCTGTAAAAAGACGATTCCTCATTGGTCTCCGCAGGCTTCCCCTATTGTTCTTTTTCTGTTATTAGGTAAAGGTTTATGGTTCTTTTTAGCTGCTTGACGTATGAGAACTTTATATAATAGAGCTTTTATATTCTCACAGAGTTGTGGGAGGTTTCCTGCTGTGTCACTTAATAGCAATAAGAGGGTGTTATGCAAAAAGAAATATATTCCTTCTCCATCATGGTATTATTGGAGAGATTTGAATATATTCCTTTTTATTTTTTGCAAATGCTCGGTCATATCATCAGGAGTATTCAAATAATATCACTGGTATTTATCCCTTAAAAGAAGTTAGAGATTATAAAGGAAAAAAAGGATAAGAGGGAAAGCTGTAAGTAATTTGATGGCGTGCGTGTGTGTGCTAGTGGCGGTCAACTTGTAGAAGGCAGCCCCTAACATATTGAGAAGGCCAAACAATAAGAGCGTTTGGGTGTATTGCATCGAGTACGTTAATCCATTCAAAATGATTGTCTGAAAATTTCAATGGTGAATTTTTAGGAAATTGGGAGTAAAGTAAACCCCATGGTCATTGACAGTGTTGCTAATCTCCTTTCCTGCATTGGTGTTCAGTTACAGTTCTATTACCCCCCCCCCCCCATCCCCCAACACACACTCTCATTCCAGCATCCTGGTTTTGGCTGAGCTGCACCTGCAGTGTGATTGGTGTAGACCAGGGGTCTTCAAACTATGGCCCTCCAGTTGTTCAGGAACTACAATTCCCATCATGCCTAGTCATGTTTGTGATTGTCAGAGTTGTACAAAGCCTCATGGGACGTGTAGTTCCGCAACAGCTGGAGGGCCGTAGTTTGAGGATCCCTGGTGTAGACAGTTAGTTGGTGGAGACCAAACCTGTTTTAAGCCTGCCAAGCCCTTAGTGTCATCCTTGTGATACTGCTCGCAATGCGTGCCTTGTTTCCATGCCTTGACCTTTACCTTTGTCCAATCCCCGCCCCACCAGCTATTTTGGATTCCTTGTTATCTCTGATAGGACTTTAGACTACTCTCTGAACTCTGCCTGCCTTTTGACCACGGATTTGACCCTGACTACTCTCTGAACATTGCCTGCCCTGAACCCAGACCACCTTTAGACCACTTTGCCTGTCTGCCAACCAGAAGTACTTGTTTTCTGTGCTTAGCTTGCGTGGTGGTCAGGCACTCTATGTTGTGTTTAAGATCTAAGGGCAACCAAGTATTGGTAGGCCTGCTTGCCTTATGGGAAAGGGGGCTGCTATAGGTGAAGAACACGAGCCAGCTACAGTGTCTGACCAACTACGTTAGGAGTAGGCATGGCACCCCCCCCCCCCACCCCACCACAGCACTGGTGGTCAGTAATCACTTATCTGCACACGGTTGTGGCGGACCCAACTCAGTAAATGGCGAGCTGCACACAGAGAGCTGGTGGGCCGCATTTTGGGCATCAGGTATAGACAAAATGGTGCCCTAGGTAAAAATTTGTGAGGCTTGCATGCTGAAATTTTTATCTTGTGTGGCACCATTTTCTTAAAAGAAGGAGAGGCTTAAAGCAAATATAAAAAGTAAAGCCTAAATCAGCCTTTCTCAACCTTTTTACCCCAGAGGAACCCTTTGAAAAAATGTTCAGGTCTCAGGGAACCCTTGCTAAAAATGAATTAAACGGAGGCCAATTGGAAGAATGCCTCCCCCATTGGTGGTCAGTGGGAAAAATATATTACATTGACATTACTTATTACATTTATATTACAGTTTTGCTCCTGAGTTTAGATATCCTTTAAGGGGCGAATGGGTATATGAATCACTGACATGAGTGGAAACAATAGTGAATTATTATCAAAATGGACAAAGGTCACTAAATGAACAATAATACTTTAAAAATATGGTCTAGAGAGGAAATGTGGCTTTTGGCTTTGAACCACGGATCTGTAATTTAGTATCTCGGTGACGGAGAGGGATCTGTTTTGATTGATGTTTTCCATCAGTAAACATCTGGGGGTTTAATACTTGCTGGATTAAAGATTTATATTTTAAGTCAGTATACGCGAGCAAGCTTATCCTTTTATTTCTTTGCATGCATTAAAAATCGAGTTCCACTTTATGAAATAGTTTAAAGTGGTGGGATTGTGGAACTAAGCCATGTCAGATCTGTATCAGCAAATGGATGACTTTGCCTTCACAGCCGACTGATCTAAGAAAATCTCTTGATGGGTTTTCATTGTTGTGCTCTTATTGGGTATGAAAGCCGATATGAAGAGGCACCAAACCTGAAACACAAAGATGACATTTGCATATGTTTATGCAAGACTCTCAGGATCTTGTTTGATCTACAGATAGTGAAGATAAGATGGTGATGCCAGTGAAATATTCCTTCCTGTGCTCATACCATTCCGATCATGTTCATAACTATACAGAATAACAGGTATTTGTCTACACTCTACAGCTTAAAGGGTATCTAAACCCAAGCGCAAAAATTTAATATTTTGCAGCTTAGCAGTCCTTAGATTTGGAGTCTGCTTTTGTTTTTAGTTTCAGGCTAAGGACAGTACAGCAAGTACAGAAAAATATCTCCAGACAAGCATCGCTCTAAAGCCACTGTGTGCTTAACCTGCTTAGACTACTGCTGCCAGGTGGCAATCCTCCAGCAGCACACATCTAGCTCAGTAACTGATCTATGTGTCAGAACCTGGTTCACCTTCTGGTGGCACTATGGTCATCTGGGTGGAGGGTTGTAGTTCCAGTGTCCACCAGCGGGTGTCTCCCAGCAGCCAGTGGTTTCTAGTAATCAGTCTCCACCTGATGCTTGTTGCTGGGAGGGTATTTAATCTCTCCTCTGCTAATACACTTTGCGTCACTGTTTTACTTTGCTTTGCTAAGTCAGATGCTGCTTGCCATTGCTCTTGCCCTGCATTGTGTACCCTGCACCCTGCTGTCTTATATCTGCTCCCCTTGTTCCTGATTCTAGTCCTGGTTGCCCCCTTACTTGCATCTCTGGTATTCCCTGTGGCCTGTGCTCCTCATCTTATACAGTATACTGTACTATATTTAGGTATTTTATCATTTGGTTAACCACTTGCCGACCGCTCCACGGAGATTTATTGTGGCAGGGCGGCTCGGCTGCGCATAATCGCGTAGATCTATGTTATTATGTGCACGCAGTCTCGGCGCTTCGCGCATACCGCCAGAGCCAAGCTCCCGCTGTGATTAGACACAGCAGGAGCCAGACCACGGGAGGAGTGGGCAGGATCACCACCGGCCTCCCGCGATCATCACAGAAACTGACAGAAGAGCCGCCTGCCTATGTATGTAGGCACGGAGCTAAGTTGAAACACCGATCTCTCTGTGCCTGTCACAGAGCCCTCCCCCCCCCACAGTTAGTAAGCACAAATAGGCATACATTTAACCCTTTGATCACCCCCAGTGTTAACTCCTTTCCTGCCAGTGTCATTTATACAGTAATTGTGCATATTTTTTAGCACTGATTACTGTAGTAATGTCACTGGTCCCCAAAAAGTGTCAAAAATGTCAGTTAGGGGTCCGATCTGTCCGCCGCAATGTCGTAGTCCTGGTAAAAATCGCTGATCGCTGCCATTAATATTAAAAATAAAACCCCCCCCCAAAAAAGTCCAAAAATCTATCCCATAGTTTGTAAACGCTATAGCTTTTGCGCAAACCAATTAAAATACGCTTTTTGGGATTTTTTTTTTTACCAAAATATTTGTAGCAGAATACAAATTGGCCTAAACTGATAAAAAAAATTAGATTTTTTGATTTTTTTTTCAAAATTGTTGGTATTTTTTTTGTTTATAGCGCAAAATCTAAAAACTGCAGAGGTGATCAAATACCAACAAAAGAAAGCTCTATTTGTGGGGGGGAAAAAAGGACATCAATTGTACTTGGGTACAGCGTCGCACGACTACGCAATTGTTAGTTAAAGTAACGCAGTGCCGAATCACAAAAAAATGGCCTGGTCATTAAGGGGGTAAAACCTTCAGGGGCTGAAGTGGTTAAGTGAGGTATCAATGATTTCTTATATTGCTTTATTGTATATTTAGTATTGTGAAGTAAATAAATTCCTGAGCTGAAGTGATTAATTGATTACTTATATCTTTGTGTTTTCGGTTTGCTGTTTTTTGTTTTTTTTTTGTCTTTTTTGTTACTATTAATAAATTCACTTTATTATATATATGTATTTACTGTATATATATGGTTTGGTCTCAGTTTAGAAAGTGTAGCCACTCAGATATATGGCTGATTCCTGACACTTCAACTGATATGCGCACTGTCAATATCCACCTCTGTAGCAGAAATCAAAGAACTGGCTACAGCTCAATCTCCTCCCATGAAGATACCTTCTTCCAATGCATTTTACACTGACAGGGATAAATTATAGAGGTCACTACAATTAAAGTGGTTGTAAACCCCAGACATGAAATATGAGCAAAGCATATTCCTCTATAGTGTGTCTCAATTGAAGCACTGAGTCTAAATTCTGTCTGCTGCTTCATTCTTCTGCTATCAGTCATTTGTGACAATTTTTCCTGACACCAAGAGTGACGGGGGAGGGATCTGCAGCTGATTGACAGCCTCAGCTGTGTGTGTGTGTGGGCGGGGGGGGGGGGGGGGGTTGTGTCCCTTGGCTCTAATCAGCTCTCTGAGCTCTTCGTACCGAGCTCTGCAGAGTGTGACTTCAGCTCTCCTCCCCCCCTTTTTTGAAGTCTCAGACAAGCTTACACCACTTTGAATGGATGTAGAGAAGAGAAGTCTACAGATAAACAGGTACAACTTATGTAGGAGGATTTGTTTAATCTCTGTGTATCAGTCACTTCATTGGGTATATGGAAGGGTTTACAACCACATTGAGCCCTGTTGGGGTGAAATGCATTGGAGGGGGTCTATCTCCATGGGAGGAGACTGAGCTGAAGCCAATTTTTACAATGGTGGGGGCAGTATACGGCTACGTTTTTATACAGAAAATACCTGTTGATCCTGCCAGAAATGTAGTGTTGTTGTCACTTCCTGTGAGCCTCATTGAAAGCACAGACAATGGGGATGATTTACTAAAATTGGAGAGTGAAAAATCAGATGCAGCTGTGCATGGTAGCCAATAAACTTCCAGGTTTTATTGTGAATAGGAATAGTGCCCCATCATTGGTCTCAGTGGGAAAAAGATTGCCCCAGTATTGGTGTCAGTGGGAGGAATAGTGCCACATCATTGGTGTCAGTGGGAGGAATAGTGCCCCATCTTTGGTGTCAGTGGGAGGAATAGTGCCACATCATTGGTGTCAGTGGGAGGAATAGTGCCCCATCATTGGTATCAGTGGGAGGAATAGTGCCCCGTCTTTGGTGTCAGTTGGAGGAATAGTGCCCTATCTTTGGTGTCAGTGAGAGGAATAGTGCCCCATCATTGTTGTCTGTGGGAGGAATAGTGCCCCATCATTGCTGTCAGTGGGAGGAATAGTGTCCCATCATTGGTGTCAGTGGGAGGAATAGTGCCCGATCATTGGTATCAGTGGGAGGAATAGTGCCCCATCTTTGGTGTCAGTTGGAGGAATAGTGCCCTATCTTTGGTGTCAGTGAGAGGAATAGTGCCCCATCATTGTTGTCTGTGGGAGGAATAGTGCCCCATCATTGCTGTCAGTGGGAGGAATAGTGTCCCATCATTGGTGTCAGTGGGAGGAATAGTGCCCGATCATTGGTATCAGTGGGAGGAATAGTGCCCCATCTTTGGTGTCAGTTGGAGGAATAGTGCCCTATCTTTGGTGTCAGTGAGAGGAATAGTGCCCGATCATTGGTATCAGTGGGAGGAATAGTGCCCCATCATTGGTATCAGTGGGAGGAATATTCCCCTATCATTGGTATCAGTGGGAGGAATAGTGTCCCATCATTGGTGTCAGTGGGAGGAATACTGCCCCATCATTGGTATCAGTGGGAGGAATAGTGTCCCATCATTGGTGTCAGTGGGAGGAATAGTGTCCCATCATTGGTGTCAGTGGGAGGAATATTCCCCCATCATTGGTATCAGTGGGAGGAATAGTGTCCCATCATTGGTGTCAGTGGGAGGAACAGTGGCCAGATAAATGCAAACAAAGGCCACATCCAGCCAACAAGCCAGTTTTGAGGCCATTCAATTAGATAAGAAGTGTACTGGTCTGATACAAAATACTGGAAGCTGATTGGATCACACTCTGTACTCCATGCACTCTTTGCATTGCTATATTCTATTTGAATTGTGCTAATATCTCACAGATAAGATGCTGCTTGCACCATTTTCTTATTTGTTTGTTATATATAATGTGTTCTTTTCTTCCTCTTTTTATTTGAACACATATACAATCTACACAATGTTAACTTTTTTTAATATAAAAACATCATGTTTTTTGGCTTCAAACAATATTCAAATGGACTGGAATGGTGGAATAATGTCCCAGGAACATAAACATTCAGCAGCATTGGGAATAGTGTTGGTGAACCTCACATGTGGACTGATTGCAGGCCGGCAGGGAAAGTAGCACTTGAAATGGAATGCGGAATGACACATTTTACAAGCAGAAAACACACGGAATATTTATGATTGCTCGTGGCCTTCTGCGTCAGTACGCCTGGCTTTGACTTCCAGTAGAAACACACTTCGTGGTCGGCTAATATACATAACCTCACAGCTAGTTTAAATTGCAGGCCTGACTTAAAGACGACCTTTCAGTAAACAGACATTGTGCATGAATAAATCATTTCCTGACACGCTACAATATACCGCAACACTGTATCATTTCTATTTCATCATTAATCATTTCCTTTTCATCATTAACCACTTTACCACCGCCCTGTTGTAGCTTTACTGCTATAGGGCGGCCGCTGTGTGCAGGATCACATATATATATATATATATATGTGTGTGTGTGTGTGTGTGTGTGATCCCACACTCCCATGTCGCGGCTCGCTTCCGCCATGACTGTGCACAGCGGGAGCCGAGCAGCGGGTACCACGGACTCGATGTCCGCCGGCACCTGCCGATCATTCTGTACACTGGCTATATTAACAAGGCAGATCGACATTCCGTTAATAGGGAAAGCACTGATCCTGTGTTCCTGCAAAGCAAAAACATGGATCCATGCCTTCCTCTAGTAAAATCACCTTCCAAACAGTGCACAAACACTGGCTAGGCACACAGTTAACCCTTTCCATCGCCCCTGATGTTAGCCCCTTCCCAGCCAGTGTCATTAGCAGTGGCGGCCCGTCCATTAGGGGAGCAGGGGCGCTGACCCCCCCCCCTTTCACCCCCCCTTCCATGCATTCGACCCCCTAATCTACATGTGGGGCATCAAACGCATGGATTCCAATAGGGATTTCTTTTTTTTTTTAAGCACGTGATTAAAGCCAGAGGCTCTAATGGCGCTTTTCCACTGCATGGAACGGAACGGTTCGGCTCGCTTTTGTGCTTTTCCACTGCTGGTACCGCATGGTACGGTGTAGGAACGGTTCGGTACGGTACGGTACGGTGGCGCTTTTCCACTGCATGGAACCGAACGGTACGGCTCTCAAAAACAGTACCACATTGATTGTGGTTCCAAGAGGTACCATACCCGGTACCATATCCCACAATCCTTTGCATGCAGTCACTACTAGCCACTGATTGGTCAGAGAATCGTTGTTATCCCACCCACTTAACTTTAGTACTACTTTAGTGGAAAAGCAAACCATACCAAACCGTACCGAACCGTTCCAACACCGTACCATGTGGTACCAGCAGTGGAAAAGCAAACCGGGCCAAGTAGGGCCGAGTAGAGCCGAGCCGGTACTTGCAGTGGAAAAGTGCCATAATAGGCTTCAAAAAAGGGTGGGGCTCGGGGCGCAGAACCCACCCAGTTGTGTGACAATGAAGAAAGAATATTTCCCGCATATTGTGTCCGTCTTCCATAAAGGGGGGGGGGGGGTTCGGCATTTATGTCTTTGGTTTGCCGCCCCCCCCCCCCCCCCCAATTATGGAGCATCAGCCGCCACTGGTCATTAGTACAGTGACAGTGCAAGAAGTGTCAGTTGGGGGTTTATTTACTAAAGCTAGAGAGGACAAAATTAGTCACAATTCCACAGAAAAAACAATCAGCTTCTAACCAGGGGCGGATCCAGGGGGGGGGGGGCAATGGGGCAATTGCTCCCCCTGAGAAAATATTACTGACTCCGAGGCCGAGAGCGCCCCGGGAAATCAGAGCTGCAGTCGGGACAACTCACAGCCATTACACATCAGCACTTGACACTCCGTCCCCTGTACCTCCCCCAGCAGTTTTCCAGCCTCTCTCCTGCAGGCTGCTGCTGGAGTGGGCGGGATGGGGATGTGCCTGACCCCCGAGATCGCGCCCGCCTGGAAGAGGGAAGTGTGAGCAGACAGGGCCAGTGCAAGGATTTTTGGCGCCCTAGGCAAAATAAAAATTGCCGCTCCCCCCCCCCCCCCCCCAAAAGCACAAAAAGCCATTATGTAAAATAAAGTGCAAATTTTAATAGAAAACATTCTGAAAGTGCAATACAACATATAGTTGTTCAGAGTAAAATAAACTGTATTAGAACACATGTTTTATGAAAGTGCATCAAACATGCAGCATGCAGGGCAATGACGCACTTTAATGAAAGGGTCATTCTAATAGAGTTTAATGGCAGCGCACCTAAAAATGTGTGTAAAACATGCAGATCGATGCAACATGGAAAAACGACACCAAGTAGATGTAAACAGGACCTTCAATTCACCTTATCCTTAACTTTCACACTGCCTTATTAACCGGTTCCGGACTGCCCACCACATATTTACTGCGCGTCTGTGACAGGCTGGCCCTCAAGCGCAAACCGGCGTAGACCTACGACAGTCGCTCGCCTGCAGCTGTGAGCGCCTGTAGTCCCGGTTCACATTTGTTGTGCGATGCGGGAATTCTGCGAATATACAGTGTGATCCCACATCACATCCGCACCCCTGGCAGTTCACACTGCCATATGCGATACGCTGGGGGTGTCAATTAAAAGTTAATGACACCCCTTAGATCAGATCGCATCTCGCAGTGCAAACTGCATGGCTGATTTTGCACCGCACAGAGATCGCATGTAATGAAGGAGCAGTGCGCTCCGAATTACATGCAATTTCTGTGATTGCACAAATGTGAACCGGCCCTAAGTGCCGGTTCACATTATTGCGGCTGCGGCGATCGCATGTAATGTCGGAACGCACTGCTCCTTCATTACATGCGATCAGGTGTGCGGTGCAAAATCAGCCATACACTTTGTATGGCTAAATTCGCACTGCACCCGCAGCAAAGACGCACAGGACCCTTTTTTTCAGCTGCATCAGGATCGGATCGCACAGTGGTTCACACTTGTGCGATCTGATCCTGTGCGAACTGTAAGGTCCGGGTCACACTTATGCGATGCGGGAAGACTGTGAATTTGCAGCCTGTTCCCGCTTCGCAAAATACGCAGGGGGTGTCAATGAAATGTTAACGACACCCCAGTTTGATCGCATATCGCAGTGCGATCTGACAGTTCGCACAGGATCGGATCGCACAAGTGTGAACCACTGTGCGATCCGATCCTGATGCGGCTGAAAAAAAGGGTCCTGTGCGTCTTTGCTGCGGGTGCGGTGCGAATGTCAGCCATACACTTTGTAGTGCGCTCCGACATTACATGTGATTGCCGCAGCCGCAATAATGTGAACCGGCACTAAAGATCACACTGCGATATGCGATCAAACTGGGGGTGTCATTAACATTTCATTGACACCCCCTGTGTATCGCATATGGCAGTGTGAACTGCCAGGGGTGCGTTTGCGATGTGGGAACAGGCTGTATATTCGCAGCGTTCCCACATCGCACAAGTGTGACCCGGACCTTAGGCAGAATACAAATAGGGAGCTGAGCACAAGACAAGAGAAGTAGAGAAGATTTTTTTAAAACAGCCACAATAAAACAATTATATTCCATCCCAAGGATAAATGTAATGTTACCCCTCCCTCACTGAATATACCCATTTAAAATGCCCATTTTCACTCACGTTTTTATGTGTGTGTTCAAAATGGCACCAGCACGGCAGCACCAGGTTGGACAGGTCCTCTTCTCCTGGATCTTCTTCCTTCTTCCTGGATCTGGGGGTCTGGCCGGGGACTGGTCCTTCTTGCACTATCTGCTCTGATTCAAAATTTGTTCCTTCCCGCTCCTGGATGTGATGCGCCCGCCCGGTCTCCTACCCCCGCCCGCCTGGTCTCCTACCCCCGCCCGCCCGGTCTCCTCTTTCCACTCGCCCGGTCTCCTCCCCCCGCCCGCCCGGTCTCCTCTTTCCGCTCGCCCGGTCTCCTCCCCCCGCCCGCCCGGTCTCCTCTTCCCGCCCGCCCGGTCTCCTCCCCCCGCCCGCCCGATGTCATCGGCAGGGCAGGGGGAACCTCCACTGATGCAAAGCCTTCAGACGCTGAAGGCTGGAGCCAGCCAGGAGACCTACGTCACGCGCTGCCTGTCACACACACAAGTCTGTGTGTGACACAGAGAGAGAGACATGATTATTGAGCCGAGTGAGCCGAGGGCGCCGCCGCCCACCGAGGCCGAGCCGATGGTACAGTTGTTAGCAGCACAGCAGCAAGAGGGGCGCCGCGCCGCCCAGCCGGCATACAGTAGTCATTGCGGACAGACAGCGCAACAAGTAGGATGCTGAGTGGCGCCCTAGGCGACTGCCTGGGTCGCCTTACAGGTGGCGCTGGCCCTGTGAGCAGATGAGCAGAGGGAGCCGAGTGAATGTTCCTGGAGGTAGGCTCAGCTAGCTGTACATTGTGGATACGTTTACAAGCACCTCTATGCTACGTCTGCTGAGTTACTGCAGCTTAGCATAGAGGTGCTGTTAGCTGACATGTAGCACATTGAGAAATGGGGCTCATTAAAGCATTGTGACTGCCCCCTGGTGTGTGCCCTCCTGATCCCTCAGTGTATGCCCCCCTGACCCCCCATGGTATGCCCTCCCAACCCTCCTCAGTGTGTGCCCTCCCAACCCCCCCCCCCATGTGTGCCCTCCTGATCCCTCAGTGTATGCCCCCCTGACCCCCCTATGGTATGCCCTCCCAACCCACCTCAGTGTGTGCCCTCCCAACCCCTTCCCTGTGTGTGCCCTCCTGGCTCCCCCAGTGTGTGCCCTCCAAACCCCTGATGTGTGCTCTCCGGACACCCAATGTGTGCCCCCAGTGTGTGCCCTCCTGCCCCCCCCCCAGGTGTGTCCTCCTGACCTCCCAGTGTGTGCCCTCCCGCCCCCCCCCTCCCCCAGTGTATGTCCTCCCACCCTCCTTGGTGTGTGCCCTTCCAACCCCCCCAGTGTGTGCCCTTCCAACCCCCCCCCAGTGTGTGCCCTTCCAACCCCCCCCCCCCCAGTGTGTGCCCTTCCAACCCCTCCAGTGTGTGCCTTCCTGACCCTGTACTAAAAACGAATTTATGCAGCGCTAGCTTCAATAAAGTGATAAGTGCTATGATATATATATATAATATTCAATATTTTATAAAGTGCATAATAAGGATCATATACACAAAGTGCTAAGTGCTAAAAAAATATCTATGCAATAGCCAATAAATTATAAAGTGCATGTATACACATAAGTGGTTAGATATAGTCCAAAAGAATATTCAGTGCTTGAAAAAAATTCCTTATAGTGATCCAATTAAGGTGCCAAATAATTCAGGTGCTTGCAAAGTGACAAGGTGCCCCTCAAGGTTCCCCACTCACCAGATTGCAGATAAATTAAGACCTTCAAGATTATTGCACATTGCCCGGGATCTTTAAGGACCAGAACTTCTCCTGTGTAGCCTTCACACTTATTGGGTCAGCTTCCGCCTCCACCGTTAAACAAAAGAATGGCCATACATGGTGAAGTAAGTTTTAAACAATTTTATTCCCAAAAGGGTAATTCAGATGGGTACTCACAAGCATGTATAAAGATAAAGCATGTACAAGGAACAAGGAACTCGTGCGGCGCTGCTCTCGGCGTGCGTTCCACACACAGGAAGTTCCTGACCGGAAGTGACGTTCGTTTTGGTCCGCAACCGGAAGTGCGTCAAAGTGCCTTCCTGACCCTGTACTGTGCCCTCCTGACCTCCCTGGTGTGTGCCATCCTAACCTCCCTGGTGTGTGCCATCCTGACCTCCCTGGTGTGTGCCCTCCAGACTTCCCTGGTGTGTGCCCTCCTGACCCCCCCCCCCCGGTGCGTGCCCTCCTGACTTTCCCAGTGTGTTCCCAACCGACTTCCCCAATGTGTGCCCTTCTGACCTCCCTGGTGGTGCCCTCCTGACCCTCCCCTGGTATGTGCCCTCCCAGCCCCCTGGTTTGTGCCCTTCTACCCACCCCCCCCCCTCCCCAGTGTGTGCTGTCCTGACCCCCCTAGTGTGCGTCGTTCTGACCCCCCGGGGGGGAAACCCAGTCCTTTGCTCTACTGATCGCTGTACACTGTCCTATCCTCTGTTCTGTCAACTCCTGTCCTCTGCCCTGCTGACTCCCTGTTTTCTGCCCTACTGTTCCCTGTACATCGCCCTACATCCTACTGACCTCTCTACACCGCCCTACAATCTACTGACCCCTATACACTGCCCTACAATCTACTGACCCCTATACACTGACCTACAATCTACTGACCCCTATACACTGACCTACATGCTACTGACCTCTGTACACTGACCTACAATCTACTGACCCCTATACACTGACCTACAATCTACTGACCTCTGTACACTGACCTACATGCTACTGACCTCTGTACACTGTTCTACATGCTACTGACCCCTATACACTGACCTACATGCTACTGACCTCTGTACACTGACCTACAATCTACTGACCCCTATACACTGACCTACAATCTACTGACCTCTGTACACTGACCTACATGCTACTGACCTCTGTACACTGTTCTACATGCTACTGACCTCTGTACACTGCCCTACATCCTACTGACCTCTCTACACTGTTCTACAAAATATATATATATATATATATATATACACACACATGTACACATGTATATAGTTAATTAATTATTTATAAATACCTATTAGCTATTATACCCAATAGCTAATGGTTCCAGTACTAGAAAATGTTTTTTAGACATTGTAAATCAGAGAATAACATTCAATCAGCACAGGAAGTCTAGTAACGTTCATTGTTTTAAAAATGTGTCTTCTTATAATAAAAAAAAAAAAGTTTAATTTCAACCTAATAAAAAAAAAGAAACATAAAACAATATATATTTCCTATAATGGTGAGAAAACTGCCGGTAGCATCTATAGAGAAGTCTTTGCTATAGATACTGTAGTGTTTTTTTTAAATACATGTTTTAAATATTTTTTCATTTCATTTTTTTTTTTTATAAATACGATTCATATGTGTCTTATTATAATAATAATAATAATAATAATAATAATGTTAATAATAAAAAATTAGTTCCCAACCTAATCAATACATTAAAAAAATAAACATACAAAAACAATATATATATATTTCCTATAGTGATTAGGAAACTGTCATTAGTGTCCATAGAGAGGTCTTTGCTATGAATATTGTAGGTCCTTGCTGAGCTCTGTATTTTTCTCCTAATTGAAAGCAATTGGTTCCAGTACCAGAAAATAATTTGTTTACATTTTAAATCAATGAAAAACATTCGATAAGCATAAGAAATAGTCTAATAGTATTCTTTTTTTTTTTTTATTTGTACCTAATGAATGTACATGCACTTTCAAATTAGGCTATATTATTTATATATATATATATATATATATGTATGTACTGTATGTGTATATATATATATATATATATATATATATATATAACATTTTTACACATTGTAAATCAGTGAATAACATTCGACCAGCACAGGAAATAGTCTAGTAACGTTCATAATCACATTTTTTAAAAATGTGTCTTCTTATAAGAAAAAAAAAAAAGTTTAATTCTCAACCTAATAAATAAATAAAAAAAAAGAAACATAAAAACAATGTATATTTCCTATATTGACAGTGGCGTCACTAGGGGGGGGCCAGAGGGGACCATGGCCCCACCAAAATTAGTCTGTGCCCCCCCATGTGCCCCCCCAATTTATGTGTACAACAAAAGTCATGGATTCTCATTCTGCGTCTCCACAGATTGATGGGAAGCCAGGCAGCTGCAAGGAGAGAGAGTAGGGCTGTCAAAATGTAGCTCTGATGTCGGGGATGGGCGGAATTGATATGCGGGACCCGCCCCCTTTGTCAGACAGCCCATGCACAGAGACAAACAGCGGAGGTTACATTGCTGGGGAGGAAGGAGACGGGGAGGGACTGATTGTAACTGCTGTATGTGGACACAGCAGTGTATAATTCAGGTTTATTATACATGCTGTGGGTACACATACAGTAGTTATAATCAGTCCCTCCCCGTCTCCTTCCTCCCCAGCCAGCAGGGATGGGAGGAGAGGTGGGCACTGGGCAGTGAAGACACCTTGGACGCAGTGGCGTACCAACGGGGGCGGGCCGGGTGCCATGCACTAGGGGGTGTCAGCCGTAGTGATGTCCGGTTCATGAACGAATCGTTCTTTTGAATCGATTCTTTTCAGTGAGCCGGTTGACTCGGTTCTTCTTACTGAACGAGTCGGCAGGAAACAGTTCAGTATTCAGTGAAGGAGAGCTGAGAGCTGCTCTGGGCTGATGGTAATATGATCCTAGAGTGAGGAGCTCAGCTCCTCCCTCTAACCAATCAGCGTCTCCCAGGCCAGCACACTGAATAGCTGGCCAGAAACAAAGCTTGTAATGAACCGATCAGGGAGAAGAGTCGAATCATTTCACTGATTGGTTCAGTGCAGCGGTTACTGAGTCTAAAGAATCGAAACCTACGAGTCGGTCTCTGTTAGCACTCAGTACACTAGAAGAACCGTTCATCACCAGCAGCACATACAGCTGTATAAATCAAAAGCAGGTTTCTGTTCATGTGAACTGCATTGTGATGGGCAAACTTCACAGTTAACATTGCCAGCTATCAGATTTGCACAGTTTTTACAGATTATGCACAGGAATAAAAATCTAATTTTATTACTGTGGCCGAAGTACCCACACACAGTAATAAAATCTGATCGTTATTCCTGTGCATAATCTGTAAAAACTGTGCAAATCTGATAGCTGGCAATGTTAACTGTGAAGTTTGCCCATCACAATGCAGTTCACATGAACAGAAACCTGCTTTTGATTTATACAGCTGTCACCTGAAGTCCTGAACATGATAATGCTGGCTAATCTGATAATGTGTATTGTGTCTGACACATACCGTAGGCTTGAGAGAGCTCTGAGGAGCCAAGAAGGAGTTAAATAAAAAAAAAAAACATGCCCAGAGAGCTGCCGAACCTATGAGTCACTCCTCTGATTCAGCTCATTTGTATAGAGTTGAGTCAGAGCTTCGGTTCACTGCTTGTCAGTAGACTCAGCAAGTGAACCGAAGATTCGATTCAATGAATCGGTTCATTTCAGTGAGTGAGTCGAAATGAACCGATTCACTTCAAAGAGTCGAACTTCCCATCACTAGTCAGCCGGTGTCCTGCCCAGCGTGTTCTGACAGATCCTATGTGCAGTGGCAACTCCTTCAGTCTGCTGCTGCTGGCAGGCATCGGCGGTAATAAGGGGGCGGGGCCTCGGTGGGAAGAAGGGGGCGGAGCCTCGGCGGGAAGAAGGGGCGGAGCCTCGGCGGGACGGAGCCTCGGCTGGGAGAAGGTGAGTGCCCAAGTACAAGTGTAAAGTGAATAGGGAGGTAATTGGCGCTGCCAGATGTAATTACACAGTAAGTAAAGTGTAGGTGTCAGTGTGGGGGTGTCAGTGTAGGAGGGGTCAGTGTGGGGGTGTCAGTGTAGGAGGGGTCAGTGTAGGTGTCAGTCAAGGGGGGTCAATGTAGGGGGGGTCAGTGTAGGTGTCAGTGTAGGAGGGGTCTCAGTAGGAGTCAGTGTAGGGGGCTCAGTGTAGGAGAGGGGGCAGTGTAGGTGTCAATGAAGGGGGGTCAGTGTAGGTGTCAATGAAGGGGGGTCAGTGTAGGTGTCAGTGTAGGAGGGGGGTCAGTGTAGGAGTCAGTGTAGGAGGGGGGTCAGTGTAGGAGTCAGTGTAGGGGGCTCAGTGTAGGTGTCAATGAAGGGGGGTCAGTGTAGGTGTCAGTGAAGGGGTCAGTGTAGGTGTCAATGAAGGGGGTCAGTGTAGGTGTCAGTGTAGGTGTCAATGAAGGGGGTCAGTGTAGGTGTCAATGAAGGGGGTCAGTGTAGGTGTCAATGAAGGGGGTCAGTGTAGGTGTCAGTGTAGGTGTCAATGAAGGGGGTCAGTGTAGGTGTCAATGAAGGGGTCAATGAAGGGGGTCAGTGTAGGTGTCAGTGTAGGTGTCAATGAAGGGGGTCAGTGTAGGTGTCAATGAAGGGGTCAATGAAGGGGGTCAGTGTAGGTGTCAGTGAAGGGGTCAATGAAGGGGGTCAGTGTAGGTGTCAATGAAGGGGGGTCAGTGTAGGTTTCAGTGAAGGGGGTCAGTGTAGGTGTCAGTGTAGGGTAGGGAGGTTAGTGTAGGAAAGGTCAGTGTAGGAGGGTTAGTGTAGGAGGGGGTCAGTGTAGGTGTCAGTGAAGGGGGGTCAGTGTAGGTGTCAATGTGGGGGGGGGGGAGGGGTCAGTGTAGGTGTCAGTGAAGGGGTCAGTGTAGGGGGGGTCAGTGTAGGTGTCAATGTGGAGGGGGGTCAGTGAAGGGGTCAATGCAGGGGGGTCAGTGTAGGGGGGTCAGTGTAAGTGTTAGTGTAGGGGGGGTCAGTGTAGAGGTCAGTGAAGGTGTCGGTGCAGGGGTCAGTGTAGGTGTCAGTGAAGGGATCAGTGTAGGGGGGGTCAGTGTAGGTGTCAGTGAATTGGGTTCAGATCCCCATAGACAGGTCCCATCCTTCTACTTATTTCTTTTCCTACCTTTTTATCAAGCAC